>NW_027518757.1:240000-245000 GCF_043159265.1 Tasmannia lanceolata | reverse complement strand
TCTTGGGAAGACCATGGGCACAAGGCCATGGCATATAGTGAGGAATGGACCACGGTTGGCAAGGCTAGGCATATAGAGAGGAATGGACCACGGTTGCCAAGGTTGCGCAAGTTTTGGGCATTTTTTGCCCGGATATGCCCAAGTATGCCCCGATAGGCCCGTTACGCCCCGGTATGAACGCGTATGCCCGGATAGACTCGGTATGCCTTGGGATACATGCGTATGCCCCGATAGGCTTGGTACGCCCCGATATGCGCACGTGTGCCCCAGTAGGGCTCGGTATGCCCCGGTATGTACGCGTGTGCCCCGATAGGCCCGGTATGCCCCGATATGCACACGTGTGCCCCAATAGGGGTCGGTATGCCCCGGTAGGTACGCGTGTGCCCCGTAATGCACGTTTCGC
This sequence comes from Tasmannia lanceolata, assembly GCF_043159265.1. Taxonomy (NCBI): domain Eukaryota; kingdom Viridiplantae; phylum Streptophyta; class Magnoliopsida; order Canellales; family Winteraceae; genus Tasmannia; species Tasmannia lanceolata. Next base: position 244,597 of record NW_027518757.1, on the reverse strand, counting down.
AGATCTCCCCGCATGTCCCGCCCCTATATGTAATACTTACTTACTTACTTACTTTCTTTCTTGCTTGCTTGCTTGCTTGCAATGGTTGGGAGTGCCCGGCATGCCCCGCTGCAGAGACCAAGGGCGCAATGACTTGGCACCGCGGATGCCGGGACTCCGGCACTTCCCGTGGCACTGATGGTTGGTTCCAAAGACAAAAGGCCGTGCAAGGCCACCGCACCGCGGATGATTTTGCTCGTGCTGGCGCCGTTGTGTGGCCAAAGAACATGCGCGAATGCTCGTGTCGGAAGGGTTGGTGTCCTGGCCCCGCGGGTGTCACGAATGCTCGGTTGCGAAGACCATGGGACCAGAGCCATGGCACGTCGGATGATGGCTCCAGCTGGCGCCCCGGCACTTTCTGTGGCATTGATGCTCGGTTTCAAAGACAAACGTGCGCAGGGCCAGGGGACCGCGGATGACTGCTCGTGCTGGCCCCGTTGGGCAGCATTGATGGTCGGTTGCAAAGAAAATGCGCGATTGCTCGTGTCGGGGCCCGGCAAGCCAAGGCCAAGCGAGCCATGGCACGTCGGATGATGGCTCCAGCTGGCGCCCCGGCACTTTCTGTGGCATTGATGCTCGGTTTCAAAGACAAACGTGCGCAGGGCCAGGGGACCGCGGATGACTGCTCGTGCTGGCCCCGTTGGGCGGCATTGATGGTCGGTTGCAAAGAAAATGCGCGATTGCTCGTGTCGGGGCCTGGCAAGCCAAGGCCAAGCGAGCCATGGCAACGCGGATGATGGCTCGCTAGTGCTGGCGCCGTGCACAGTGGCCTCGCACACTCGCCCTGCACGCTTCCCTTGCACGCAGCCTTGCACACTAGCCTCGCATGCGAGCCTTGCACCCTAGCCATGCAAACTAGCCTTGCACGGTAGCCATGCACACAAGCCGTGCACATTAGCCATGCGCACAAGCCCCGCACACTAGCCTTGCGCACAACCCTTGCACACAAGCCTTGCACTCAAGCAATGCACACAAGCCCTGGACACTAGCCTTGCACACGGGCCTGGCACACAAGCCTTGGGCACTAGCCTTGCGCACTAGCGTTCCACATGAGCCTTGCACACTAGCCTTGGACACTAGCCTTGCACACAGGCCTTGCACACTAGGCATGCTTGGGCGAGCTGATCCCGCATCAAGTCGACGGGTCTAGGCATTCTTGGGCGCAGATCCCGCATCGTCTCGTCGCGTCTGGGCGCAAACACGTCGCGTCTCGTTGCGTCTTCAGAAGTCGTCGCTAACAGCACCTTTGGTTGCCACTGGTGGTTAGGCTGGTTGGTTGCGCAAACCCTATAGGAGGGTGGCATGCTGGTGGGCGTTTTTGCCCGGATAGGCACTAGAATGTGCAGATTTTGGGCGTTTTTGCCTGGATAGGCTAAGGAATGGGCATGCTTTGGGCGTTTTTGCCCGGATAGGCACCGGAATGCTTGGCCTTGGCTTGTCCTAGCAAGGCATTGCTGGGTTGGGCTCCCTTGGCCTTTTGGGCGCCTTGGACGATGTCTTGCGAAGACCATGGGCACAAGGCCATGGCATATGGTGAGGAAAGGACCACGGTTGCCAAGGTTAGGCACCGGAATGCTTGGCCTTGGCTTGCCAAAGCAGGGCATTGCTGGGTTGGGCTCCCTTGGCCTTCCGGGCGCCTTGGACACTGTCTTGGGAAGACCATGGGCACAAGGCCATGGCATATGGTGGGGAATGGACCACGGTTGCCAAGGCTAGGCATATAGAGAGGAATGGCATTTTTGCCCGGATAGGCACCGGAATGCTTGGCCTTGGCTTGCCATAGCAGGGCATTGCTGGGTTGGGCTCCCTTGGCCTTCCGGGGGCCTTGGACGCTGTCTTGGGAAGACCATGGGCACAAGGCCATGGCATATAGTGAGGAATGGACCACGGTTGGCAAGGCTAGGCATATAGAGAGGAATGGACCACGGTTGCCAAGGTTGCGCAAGTTTTGGGCATTTTTTGCCCGGATATGCCCAAGTATGCCCCGATAGGCCCGTTACGCCCCGGTATGAACGCGTATGCCCGGATAGACTCGGTATGCCTTGGGATACATGCGTATGCCCCGATAGGCTTGGTACGCCCCGATATGCGCACGTGTGCCCCAGTAGGGCTCGGTATGCCCCGGTATGTACGCGTGTGCCCCGATAGGCCCGGTATGCCCCGATATGCACACGTGTGCCCCAATAGGGGTCGGTATGCCCCGGTAGGTACGCGTGTGCCCCGTAATGCACGTTTCGCAGATCTCCCCGCATGTCCCGCCCCTATATGTAATACTTACTTACTTACTTACTTTCTTTCTTGCTTGCTTGCTTGCTTGCAATGGTTGGGAGTGCCCGGCATGCCCCGCTGCAGAGACCAAGGGCGCAATGACTTGGCACCGCGGATGCCGGGACTCCGGCACTTCCCGTGGCACTGATGGTTGGTTCCAAAGACAAAAGGCCGTGCAAGGCCACCGCACCGCGGATGATTTTGCTCGTGCTGGCGCCGTTGTGTGGCCAAAGAACATGCGCGAATGCTCGTGTCGGAAGGGTTGGTGTCCTGGCCCCGCGGGTGTCACGAATGCTCGGTTGCGAAGACCATGGGACCAGAGCCATGGCACGTCGGATGATGGCTCCAGCTGGCGCCCCGGCACTTTCTGTGGCATTGATGCTCGGTTTCAAAGACAAACGTGCGCAGGGCCAGGGGACCGCGGATGACTGCTCGTGCTGGCCCCGTTGGGCGGCATTGATGGTCGGTTGCAAAGAAAATGCGCGATTGCTCGTGTCGGGGCCTGGCAAGCCAAGGCCAAGCGAGCCATGGCAACGCGGATGATGGCTCCAGCTGGCGCCCCGGCACTTTCTGTGGCATTGATGCTCGGTTTCGAAGACAAACGTGCGCAGGGCCAGGGGACCGCGGAGGACTGCTCGTGCTGGCCCCGTTGGGCGGCATTGATGGTGTGTTGCAGAGAGCATGTGCGATTGCAAGTGTCGGCCGGGTTTGGGTTCCCTTGGGCTTTCGGGTGCCTTGGACGCTGTCTTGCGAAGACCATGGGCACAAGGCCCCGTCCTGGCCCCTTGTTCGATTCGCTCTCGTCTTGCGCTTGCTTCCAAGGTCCTCCATGACCTTCCCCATGGCCTTGCTAGATCCCCCCCATGACGCATGACCTCTGTCCGTTGATTGGTTTTGAGTGCACACCATGCCCGGCTTGGCACCGTGTTGTCGCGTGAGTGGCATTTGGATCGTGCATGCTGGTGGGCTACCTGCCAATGCGCACAAGCCTTGCACACTAGCCTTGCGCACGAGCCTTGCACAAAAGCCTTGGACACAAGCCTTGCGCACAAGCCATGCGCACAAGCCTTGGACGCTAGCCTTGCACACAAGCCATGCATACAAGCCTTGCTCACAAGCCTTGGGCACTGGCCCATCGCAGTAGCCTTGCACACAAGCCTTGCGCACTAGCTTTGGGCACGAGCCTTGCGCACTTGCCTTGGGCACTAGCCTTGCACACAACCCTTGGGAACTAGCCTTGCGCACCAGCCTTGCCCACAAGCCTTGCACACCAGCCTTGCACACTAGCCTTGCATACAAGCCTTGCACACTAGCCTTGCACACAGGCCATGCTCACTAGCCTTGGGCACTAGCCTTGCACACAGACCTTGGGCACTAGCCTTGCGCACTAGCCTTGCCCACGAGCCTTGCACACTAGCCTTGCACGCAGGCCTTGCACGCTAGGCATGCTTGGGCCAGCAGCTCCCGCATCAAGTCGGCGGGTGTAGGCACGGTTGGGCGCAGATCCCGCATCGCCTCGTCGCGTCTGGGCGCAAACCCGTCGCGTCTCGTTGCGTCTTCAGAAGTCGTCGCTAACAGCACCTTTGGTTGCCACTGTTGGTTAGGCGGGTTGGTTGCGCAAACCCTATAGGAGGGTGGCATGCTGCGGGGCGCTGGAATGCGCAGGCTTAGGGCGTTTTTGCCCGGATAGGCACTGGAATGTGCTGGTTTTGGGCGTTTTTGCCTGGATAGGCTAAGGAATGGGCATGCTTTGGGCGTTTTCCCCGGATAGGCACTGGAATGGGCTGGTTTTGGGCGTTTTTGCCTGGATAGGCTAACGAATGGGGCATGCTTTGGGCGTTTTTGCCCGGGTAGGCACTGGAATGCCTGGCCTTGGCTGGGCATTGCTGGGTTGGGCTCCCTTGGCCTTTCAGGCGCCTTGGATGCTGTCTTGTGAAGACCATGGGCACAAGGCCATGGCATATAGTGGGGAATGGACCATGGTTGCCAAGGTTAGGCAATATAGAGGGCGGTGGGCGAGTAGGCCATGGCGTCACTTGTTTGCCCGTGTTTGCTCCCTTTGTGCGTTGTTTGGTTTTGGGAGCACACCTACCTTGCTAGGCTCGGCGGCTTACCCCTGCCCTTGTGGGTACTGGGTTGCACGTCTGTTTGCAACCCTATGGCTTGGTTGCTGCTGGCTTGGTTGGGTAGTTTGCCTCCGCCAATGCGCACAAGGGTTCCTTTTCTTCGTACCTGTGAGCTTACCTCCCTTGTTCGATTTGCTTTTGTATTGCGCTTTCTTACAGGGTCT
>NW_027518757.1:230000-232500 GCF_043159265.1 Tasmannia lanceolata | reverse complement strand
TCCTTGCACACTAGGCATGCTTGGGCGAGCTGATCCCGCATCAAGTCGACGGGTCTAGGCATTCTTGGGCGCAGATCCCGCATCGTCTCGTCGCGTCTGGGCGCAAACACGTCGCGTCTCGTTGCGTCTTCAGAAGTCGTCGCTAACAGCACCTTTGGTTGCCACTGGTGGTTAGGCTGGTTGGTTGCGCAAACCCTATAGGAGGGTGGCATGCTGGTGGGCGTTTTTGCCCGGATAGGCACTAGAATGTGCAGATTTTGGGCGTTTTTGCCTGGATAGGCTAAGGAATGGGCATGCTTTGGGCGTTTTTGCCCGGATAGGCACCGGAATGCTTGGCCTTGGCTTGTCCTAGCAAGGCATTGCTGGGTTGGGCTCCCTTGGCCTTTTGGGCGCCTTGGACGATGTCTTGCGAAGACCATGGGCACAAGGCCATGGCATATGGTGAGGAAAGGACCACGGTTGCCAAGGTTAGGCACCGGAATGCTTGGCCTTGGCTTGCCAAAGCAGGGCATTGCTGGGTTGGGCTCCCTTGGCCTTCCGGGCGCCTTGGACACTGTCTTGGGAAGACCATGGGCACAAGGCCATGGCATATGGTGGGGAATGGACCACGGTTGCCAAGGCTAGGCATATAGAGAGGAATGGCATTTTTGCCCGGATAGGCACCGGAATGCTTGGCCTTGGCTTGCCATAGCAGGGCATTGCTGGGTTGGGCTCCCTTGGCCTTCCGGGGGCCTTGGACGCTGTCTTGGGAAGACCATGGGCACAAGGCCATGGCATATAGTGAGGAATGGACCACGGTTGGCAAGGCTAGGCATATAGAGAGGAATGGACCACGGTTGCCAAGGTTGCGCAAGTTTTGGGCATTTTTTGCCCGGATATGCCCAAGTATGCCCCGATAGGCCCGTTACGCCCCGGTATGAACGCGTATGCCCGGATAGACTCGGTATGCCTTGGGATACATGCGTATGCCCCGATAGGCTTGGTACGCCCCGATATGCGCACGTGTGCCCCAGTAGGGCTCGGTATGCCCCGGTATGTACGCGTGTGCCCCGATAGGCCCGGTATGCCCCGATATGCACACGTGTGCCCCAATAGGGGTCGGTATGCCCCGGTAGGTACGCGTGTGCCCCGTAATGCACGTTTCGCAGATCTCCCCGCATGTCCCGCCCCTATATGTAATACTTACTTACTTACTTACTTTCTTTCTTGCTTGCTTGCTTGCTTGCAATGGTTGGGAGTGCCCGGCATGCCCCGCTGCAGAGACCAAGGGCGCAATGACTTGGCACCGCGGATGCCGGGACTCCGGCACTTCCCGTGGCACTGATGGTTGGTTCCAAAGACAAAAGGCCGTGCAAGGCCACCGCACCGCGGATGATTTTGCTCGTGCTGGCGCCGTTGTGTGGCCAAAGAACATGCGCGAATGCTCGTGTCGGAAGGGTTGGTGTCCTGGCCCCGCGGGTGTCACGAATGCTCGGTTGCGAAGACCATGGGACCAGAGCCATGGCACGTCGGATGATGGCTCCAGCTGGCGCCCCGGCACTTTCTGTGGCATTGATGCTCGGTTTCAAAGACAAACGTGCGCAGGGCCAGGGGACCGCGGATGACTGCTCGTGCTGGCCCCGTTGGGCGGCATTGATGGTCGGTTGCAAAGAAAATGCGCGATTGCTCGTGTCGGGGCCTGGCAAGCCAAGGCCAAGCGAGCCATGGCAACGCGGATGATGGCTCCAGCTGGCGCCCCGGCACTTTCTGTGGCATTGATGCTCGGTTTCGAAGACAAACGTGCGCAGGGCCAGGGGACCGCGGAGGACTGCTCGTGCTGGCCCCGTTGGGCGGCATTGATGGTGTGTTGCAGAGAGCATGTGCGATTGCAAGTGTCGGCCGGGTTTGGGTTCCCTTGGGCTTTCGGGTGCCTTGGACGCTGTCTTGCGAAGACCATGGGCACAAGGCCCCGTCCTGGCCCCTTGTTCGATTCGCTCTCGTCTTGCGCTTGCTTCCAAGGTCCTCCATGACCTTCCCCATGGCCTTGCTAGATCCCCCCCATGACGCATGACCTCTGTCCGTTGATTGGTTTTGAGTGCACACCATGCCCGGCTTGGCACCGTGTTGTCGCGTGAGTGGCATTTGGATCGTGCATGCTGGTGGGCTACCTGCCAATGCGCACAAGCCTTGCACACTAGCCTTGCGCACGAGCCTTGCACAAAAGCCTTGGACACAAGCCTTGCGCACAAGCCATGCGCACAAGCCTTGGACGCTAGCCTTGCACACAAGCCATGCATACAAGCCTTGCTCACAAGCCTTGGGCACTGGCCCATCGCAGTAGCCTTGCACGCAAGCCTTGCGCACTAGCTTTGGGCACGAGCCTTGCGCACTTGCCTTGGGCACTAGCCTTGCACACAACCCTTGGGAACTAGCCTTGCGCACCAGCCTTGCCCACAAGCCTTGCACACCAGCCTTGCACACTAGCCTTGCATACAAGCCTTGCACACTAGCCTTGCACACA
>NW_027518757.1:205000-220000 GCF_043159265.1 Tasmannia lanceolata | reverse complement strand
TGCTGGCGCCGTTGTGTGGCCAAAGAACATGCGCGAATGCTCGTGTCGGAAGGGTTGGTGTCCTGGCCCCGCGGGTGTCACGAATGCTCGGTTGCGAAGACCATGGGACCAGAGCCATGGCACGTCGGATGATGGCTCCAGCTGGCGCCCCGGCACTTTCTGTGGCATTGATGCTCGGTTTCAAAGACAAACGTGCGCAGTGCCAGGGGACCGCGGATGACTGCTCGTGCTGGCCCCGTTGGGCGGCATTGATGGTCGGTTGCAAAGAAAATGCGCGATTGCTCGTGTCGGGGCCCGGCAAGCCAAGGCCAAGCGAGCCATGGCACGTCGGATGATGGCTCCAGCTGGCGCCCCGGCACTTTCTGTGGCATTGATGCTCGGTTTCAAAGACAAACGTGCGCAGGGCCAGGGGACCGCGGATGACTGCTCGTGCTGGCCCCGTTGGGCGGCATTGATGGTCGGTTGCAAAGAAAATGCGCGATTGCTCGTGTCGGGGCCTGGCAAGCCAAGGCCAAGCGAGCCATGGCAACGCGGATGATGGCTCGCTAGTGCTGGCGCCGTGCACAGTGGCCTCGCACACTCGCCCTGCACGCTTCCCTTGCACGCAGCCTTGCACACTAGCCTCGCATGCGAGCCTTGCACCCTAGCCATGCAAACTAGCCTTGCACGGTAGCCATGCACACAAGCCGTGCACATTAGCCATGCGCACAAGCCCCGCACACTAGCCTTGCGCACAACCCTTGCACACAAGCCTTGCACTCAAGCAATGCACACAAGCCCTGGACACTAGCCTTGCACACGGGCCTGGCACACAAGCCTTGGGCACTAGCCTTGCGCACTAGCGTTCCACATGAGCCTTGCACACTAGCCTTGGACACTAGCCTTGCACACAGGCCTTGCACACTAGGCATGCTTGGGCGAGCTGATCCCGCATCAAGTCGACGGGTCTAGGCATTCTTGGGCGCAGATCCCGCATCGTCTCGTCGCGTCTGGGCGCAAACACGTCGCGTCTCGTTGCGTCTTCAGAAGTCGTCGCTAACAGCACCTTTGGTTGCCACTGGTGGTTAGGCTGGTTGGTTGCGCAAACCCTATAGGAGGGTGGCATGCTGGTGGGCGTTTTTGCCCGGATAGGCACTAGAATGTGCAGATTTTGGGCGTTTTTGCCTGGATAGGCTAAGGAATGGGCATGCTTTGGGCGTTTTTGCCCGGATAGGCACCGGAATGCTTGGCCTTGGCTTGTCCTAGCAAGGCATTGCTGGGTTGGGCTCCCTTGGCCTTTTGGGCGCCTTGGACGATGTCTTGCGAAGACCATGGGCACAAGGCCATGGCATATGGTGAGGAAAGGACCACGGTTGCCAAGGTTAGGCACCGGAATGCTTGGCCTTGGCTTGCCAAAGCAGGGCATTGCTGGGTTGGGCTCCCTTGGCCTTCCGGGCGCCTTGGACACTGTCTTGGGAAGACCATGGGCACAAGGCCATGGCATATGGTGGGGAATGGACCACGGTTGCCAAGGCTAGGCATATAGAGAGGAATTGCATTTTTGCCCGGATAGGCACCGGAATGCTTGGCCTTGGCTTGCCATAGCAGGGCATTGCTGGGTTGGGCTCCCTTGGCCTTCCGGGGGCCTTGGACGCTGTCTTGGGAAGACCATGGGCACAAGGCCATGGCATATAGTGAGGAATGGACCACGGTTGGCAAGGCTAGGCATATAGAGAGGAATGGACCACGGTTGCCAAGGTTGCGCAAGTTTTGGGCATTTTTTGCCCGGATATGCCCAAGTATGCCCCGATAGGCCCGTTACGCCCCGGTATGAACGCGTATGCCCGGATAGACTCGGTATGCCTTGGGATACATGCGTATGCCCCGATAGGCTTGGTACGCCCCGATATGCGCACGTGTGCCCCAGTAGGGCTCGGTATGCCCCGGTATGTACGCGTGTGCCCCGATAGGCCCGGTATGCCCCGATATGCACACGTGTGCCCCAATAGGGGTCGGTATGCCCCGGTAGGTACGCGTGTGCCCCGTAATGCACGTTTCGCAGATCTCCCCGCATGTCCCGCCCCTATATGTAATACTTACTTACTTACTTACTTTCTTTCTTGCTTGCTTGCTTGCTTGCAATGGTTGGGAGTGCCCGGCATGCCCCGCTGCAGAGACCAAGGGCGCAATGACTTGGCACCGCGGATGCCGGGACTCCGGCACTTCCCGTGGCACTGATGGTTGGTTCCAAAGACAAAAGGCCGTGCAAGGCCACCGCACCGCGGATGATTTTGCTCGTGCTGGCGCCGTTGTGTGGCCAAAGAACATGCGCGAATGCTCGTGTCGGAAGGGTTGGTGTCCTGGCCCCGCGGGTGTCACGAATGCTCGGTTGCGAAGACCATGGGACCAGAGCCATGGCACGTCGGATGATGGCTCCAGCTGGCGCCCCGGCACTTTCTGTGGCATTGATGCTCGGTTTCAAAGACAAACGTGCGCAGGGCCAGGGGACCGCGGATGACTGCTCGTGCTGGCCCCGTTGGGCAGCATTGATGGTCGGTTGCAAAGAAAATGCGCGATTGCTCGTGTCGGGGCCCGGCAAGCCAAGGCCAAGCGAGCCATGGCACGTCGGATGATGGCTCCAGCTGGCGCCCCGGCACTTTCTGTGGCATTGATGCTCGGTTTCAAAGACAAACGTGCGCAGGGCCAGGGGACCGCGGATGACTGCTCGTGCTGGCCCCGTTGGGCGGCATTGATGGTCGGTTGCAAAGAAAATGCGCGATTGCTCGTGTCGGGGCCTGGCAAGCCAAGGCCAAGCGAGCCATGGCAACGCGGATGATGGCTCGCTAGTGCTGGCGCCGTGCACAGTGGCCTCGCACACTCGCCCTGCACGCTTCCCTTGCACGCAGCCTTGCACACTAGCCTCGCATGCGAGCCTTGCACCCTAGCCATGCAAACTAGCCTTGCACGGTAGCCATGCACACAAGCCGTGCACATTAGCCATGCGCACAAGCCCCGCACACTAGCCTTGCGCACAACCCTTGCACACAAGCCATGCACTCGAGCAATGCACACAAGCCTTGCACTCAAGCAATGCACACAAGCCCTGGACACTAGCCTTGCACACGGGCCTGGCACACAAGCCTTGGGCACTAGCCTTGCGCACTAGCGTTCCACATGAGCCTTGCACACTAGCCTTGGACACTAGCCTTGCACACAGGCCTTGCACACTAGGCATGCTTGGGCGAGCTGATCCCGCATCAAGTCGACGGGTCTAGGCATTCTTGGGCGCAGATCCCGCATCGTCTCGTCGCGTCTGGGCGCAAACACGTCGCGTCTCGTTGCGTCTTCAGAAGTCGTCGCTAACAGCACCTTTGGTTGCCACTGGTGGTTAGGCTGGTTGGTTGCGCAAACCCTATAGGAGGGTGGCATGCTGGTGGGCGTTTTTGCCCGGATAGGCACTAGAATGTGCAGATTTTGGGCGTTTTTGCCTGGATAGGCTAAGGAATGGGCATGCTTTGGGCGTTTTTGCCCGGATAGGCACCGGAATGCTTGGCCTTGGCTTGTCCTAGCAAGGCATTGCTGGGTTGGGCTCCCTTGGCCTTTTGGGCGCCTTGGACGATGTCTTGCGAAGACCATGGGCACAAGGCCATGGCATATGGTGAGGAAAGGACCACGGTTGCCAAGGTTAGGCACCGGAATGCTTGGCCTTGGCTTGCCAAAGCAGGGCATTGCTGGGTTGGGCTCCCTTGGCCTTCCGGGCGCCTTGGACACTGTCTTGGGAAGACCATGGGCACAAGGCCATGGCATATGGTGGGGAATGGACCACGGTTGCCAAGGCTAGGCATATAGAGAGGAATTGCATTTTTGCCCGGATAGGCACCGGAATGCTTGGCCTTGGCTTGCCATAGCAGGGCATTGCTGGGTTGGGCTCCCTTGGCCTTCCGGGGGCCTTGGACGCTGTCTTGGGAAGACCATGGGCACAAGGCCATGGCATATAGTGAGGAATGGACCACGGTTGGCAAGGCTAGGCATATAGAGAGGAATGGACCACGGTTGCCAAGGTTGCGCAAGTTTTGGGCATTTTTTGCCCGGATATGCCCAAGTATGCCCCGATAGGCCCGTTACGCCCCGGTATGAACGCGTATGCCCGGATAGACTCGGTATGCCTTGGGATACATGCGTATGCCCCGATATGCGCACGTGTGCCCCAGTAGGGCTCGGTATGCCCCGGTATGTACGCGTGTGCCCCGATAGGCCCGGTATGCCCCGATATGCACACGTGTGCCCCAATAGGGGTCGGTATGCCCCGGTAGGTACGCGTGTGCCCCGTAATGCACGTTTCGCAGATCTCCCCGCATGTCCCGCCCCTATATGTAATACTTACTTACTTACTTACTTTCTTTCTTGCTTGCTTGCTTGCTTGCAATGGTTGGGAGTGCCCGGCATGCCCCGCTGCAGAGACCAAGGGCGCAATGACTTGGCACCGCGGATGCCGGGACTCCGGCACTTCCCGTGGCACTGATGGTTGGTTCCAAAGACAAAAGGCCGTGCAAGGCCACCGCACCGCGGATGATTTTGCTCGTGCTGGCGCCGTTGTGTGGCCAAAGAACATGCGCGAATGCTCGTGTCGGAAGGGTTGGTGTCCTGGCCCCGCGGGTGTCACGAATGCTCGGTTGCGAAGACCATGGGACCAGAGCCATGGCACGTCGGATGATGGCTCCAGCTGGCGCCCCGGCACTTTCTGTGGCATTGATGCTCGGTTTCAAAGACAAACGTGCGCAGTGCCAGGGGACCGCGGATGACTGCTCGTGCTGGCCCCGTTGGGCGGCATTGATGGTCGGTTGCAAAGAAAATGCGCGATTGCTCGTGTCGGGGCCCGGCAAGCCAAGGCCAAGCGAGCCATGGCACGTCGGATGATGGCTCCAGCTGGCGCCCCGGCACTTTCTGTGGCATTGATGCTCGGTTTCAAAGACAAACGTGCGCAGGGCCAGGGGACCGCGGATGACTGCTCGTGCTGGCCCCGTTGGGCGGCATTGATGGTCGGTTGCAAAGAAAATGCGCGATTGCTCGTGTCGGGGCCTGGCAAGCCAAGGCCAAGCGAGCCATGGCAACGCGGATGATGGCTCGCTAGTGCTGGCGCCGTGCACAGTGGCCTCGCACACTCGCCCTGCACGCTTCCCTTGCACGCAGCCTTGCACACTAGCCTCGCATGCGAGCCTTGCACCCTAGCCATGCAAACTAGCCTTGCACGGTAGCCATGCACACAAGCCGTGCACATTAGCCATGCGCACAAGCCCCGCACACTAGCCTTGCGCACAACCCTTGCACACAAGCCATGCACTCGAGCAATGCACACAAGCCTTGCACTCAAGCAATGCACACAAGCCCTGGACACTAGCCTTGCACACGGGCCTGGCACACAAGCCTTGGGCACTAGCCTTGCGCACTAGCGTTCCACATGAGCCTTGCACACTAGCCTTGGACACTAGCCTTGCACACAGGCCTTGCACACTAGGCATGCTTGGGCGAGCTGATCCCGCATCAAGTCGACGGGTCTAGGCATTCTTGGGCGCAGATCCCGCATCGTCTCGTCGCGTCTGGGCGCAAACACGTCGCGTCTCGTTGCGTCTTCAGAAGTCGTCGCTAACAGCACCTTTGGTTGCCACTGGTGGTTAGGCTGGTTGGTTGCGCAAACCCTATAGGAGGGTGGCATGCTGGTGGGCGTTTTTGCCCGGATAGGCACTAGAATGTGCAGATTTTGGGCGTTTTTGCCTGGATAGGCTAAGGAATGGGCATGCTTTGGGCGTTTTTGCCCGGATAGGCACCGGAATGCTTGGCCTTGGCTTGTCCTAGCAAGGCATTGCTGGGTTGGGCTCCCTTGGCCTTTTGGGCGCCTTGGACGATGTCTTGCGAAGACCATGGGCACAAGGCCATGGCATATGGTGAGGAAAGGACCACGGTTGCCAAGGTTAGGCACCGGAATGCTTGGCCTTGGCTTGCCAAAGCAGGGCATTGCTGGGTTGGGCTCCCTTGGCCTTCCGGGCGCCTTGGACACTGTCTTGGGAAGACCATGGGCACAAGGCCATGGCATATGGTGGGGAATGGACCACGGTTGCCAAGGCTAGGCATATAGAGAGGAATTGCATTTTTGCCCGGATAGGCACCGGAATGCTTGGCCTTGGCTTGCCATAGCAGGGCATTGCTGGGTTGGGCTCCCTTGGCCTTCCGGGGGCCTTGGACGCTGTCTTGGGAAGACCATGGGCACAAGGCCATGGCATATAGTGAGGAATGGACCACAGTTGGCAAGGCTAGGCATATAGAGAGGAATGGACCACGGTTGCCAAGGTTGCGCAAGTTTTGGGCATTTTTTGCCCGGATATGCCCAAGTATGCCCCGATAGGCCCGTTACGCCCCGGTATGAACGCGTATGCCCGGATAGACTCGGTATGCCTTGGGATACATGCGTATGCCCCGATATGCGCACGTGTGCCCCAGTAGGGCTCGGTATGCCCCGGTATGTACGCGTGTGCCCCGATAGGCCCGGTATGCCCCGATATGCACACGTGTGCCCCAATAGGGGTCGGTATGCCCCGGTAGGTACGCGTGTGCCCCGTAATGCACGTTTCGCAGATCTCCCCGCATGTCCCGCCCCTATATGTAATACTTACTTACTTACTTACTTTCTTTCTTGCTTGCTTGCTTGCTTGCAATGGTTGGGAGTGCCCGGCATGCCCCGCTGCAGAGACCAAGGGCGCAATGACTTGGCACCGCGGATGCCGGGACTCCGGCACTTCCCGTGGCACTGATGGTTGGTTCCAAAGACAAAAGGCCGTGCAAGGCCACCGCACCGCGGATGATTTTGCTCGTGCTGGCGCCGTTGTGTGGCCAAAGAACATGCGCGAATGCTCGTGTCGGAAGGGTTGGTGTCCTGGCCCCGCGGGTGTCACGAATGCTCGGTTGCGAAGACCATGGGACCAGAGCCATGGCACGTCGGATGATGGCTCCAGCTGGCGCCCCGGCACTTTCTGTGGCATTGATGCTCGGTTTCAAAGACAAACGTGCGCAGGGCCAGGGGACCGCGGATGACTGCTCGTGCTGGCCCCGTTGGGCAGCATTGATGGTCGGTTGCAAAGAAAATGCGCGATTGCTCGTGTCGGGGCCCGGCAAGCCAAGGCCAAGCGAGCCATGGCACGTCGGATGATGGCTCCAGCTGGCGCCCCGGCACTTTCTGTGGCATTGATGCTCGGTTTCAAAGACAAACGTGCGCAGGGCCAGGGGACCGCGGATGACTGCTCGTGCTGGCCCCGTTGGGCGGCATTGATGGTCGGTTGCAAAGAAAATGCGCGATTGCTCGTGTCGGGGCCTGGCAAGCCAAGGCCAAGCGAGCCATGGCAACGCGGATGATGGCTCGCTAGTGCTGGCGCCGTGCACAGTGGCCTCGCACACTCGCCCTGCACGCTTCCCTTGCACGCAGCCTTGCACACTAGCCTCGCATGCGAGCCTTGCACCCTAGCCATGCAAACTAGCCTTGCACGGTAGCCATGCACACAAGCCGTGCACATTAGCCATGCGCACAAGCCCCGCACACTAGCCTTGCGCACAACCCTTGCACACAAGCCATGCACTCGAGCAATGCACACAAGCCTTGCACTCAAGCAATGCACACAAGCCCTGGACACTAGCCTTGCACACGGGCCTGGCACACAAGCCTTGGGCACTAGCCTTGCGCACTAGCGTTCCACATGAGCCTTGCACACTAGCCTTGGACACTAGCCTTGCACACAGGCCTTGCACACTAGGCATGCTTGGGCGAGCTGATCCCGCATCAAGTCGACGGGTCTAGGCATTCTTGGGCGCAGATCCCGCATCGTCTCGTCGCGTCTGGGCGCAAACACGTCGCGTCTCGTTGCGTCTTCAGAAGTCGTCGCTAACAGCACCTTTGGTTGCCACTGGTGGTTAGGCTGGTTGGTTGCGCAAACCCTATAGGAGGGTGGCATGCTGGTGGGCGTTTTTGCCCGGATAGGCACTAGAATGTGCAGATTTTGGGCGTTTTTGCCTGGATAGGCTAAGGAATGGGCATGCTTTGGGCGTTTTTGCCCGGATAGGCACCGGAATGCTTGGCCTTGGCTTGTCCTAGCAAGGCATTGCTGGGTTGGGCTCCCTTGGCCTTTTGGGCGCCTTGGACGATGTCTTGCGAAGACCATGGGCACAAGGCCATGGCATATGGTGAGGAAAGGACCACGGTTGCCAAGGTTAGGCACCGGAATGCTTGGCCTTGGCTTGCCAAAGCAGGGCATTGCTGGGTTGGGCTCCCTTGGCCTTCCGGGCGCCTTGGACACTGTCTTGGGAAGACCATGGGCACAAGGCCATGGCATATGGTGGGGAATGGACCACGGTTGCCAAGGCTAGGCATATAGAGAGGAATTGCATTTTTGCCCGGATAGGCACCGGAATGCTTGGCCTTGGCTTGCCATAGCAGGGCATTGCTGGGTTGGGCTCCCTTGGCCTTCCGGGGGCCTTGGACGCTGTCTTGGGAAGACCATGGGCACAAGGCCATGGCATATAGTGAGGAATGGACCACGGTTGGCAAGGCTAGGCATATAGAGAGGAATGGACCACGGTTGCCAAGGTTGCGCAAGTTTTGGGCATTTTTTGCCCGGATATGCCCAAGTATGCCCCGATAGGCCCGTTACGCCCCGGTATGAACGCGTATGCCCGGATAGACTCGGTATGCCTTGGGATACATGCGTATGCCCCGATATGCGCACGTGTGCCCCAGTAGGGCTCGGTATGCCCCGGTATGTACGCGTGTGCCCCGATAGGCCCGGTATGCCCCGATATGCACACGTGTGCCCCAATAGGGGTCGGTATGCCCCGGTAGGTACGCGTGTGCCCCGTAATGCACGTTTCGCAGATCTCCCCGCATGTCCCGCCCCTATATGTAATACTTACTTACTTACTTACTTTCTTTCTTGCTTGCTTGCTTGCTTGCAATGGTTGGGAGTGCCCGGCATGCCCCGCTGCAGAGACCAAGGGCGCAATGACTTGGCACCGCGGATGCCGGGACTCCGGCACTTCCCGTGGCACTGATGGTTGGTTCCAAAGACAAAAGGCCGTGCAAGGCCACCGCACCGCGGATGATTTTGCTCGTGCTGGCGCCGTTGTGTGGCCAAAGAACATGCGCGAATGCTCGTGTCGGAAGGGTTGGTGTCCTGGCCCCGCGGGTGTCACGAATGCTCGGTTGCGAAGACCATGGGACCAGAGCCATGGCACGTCGGATGATGGCTCCAGCTGGCGCCCCGGCACTTTCTGTGGCATTGATGCTCGGTTTCAAAGACAAACGTGCGCAGTGCCAGGGGACCGCGGATGACTGCTCGTGCTGGCCCCGTTGGGCGGCATTGATGGTCGGTTGCAAAGAAAATGCGCGATTGCTCGTGTCGGGGCCCGGCAAGCCAAGGCCAAGCGAGCCATGGCACGTCGGATGATGGCTCCAGCTGGCGCCCCGGCACTTTCTGTGGCATTGATGCTCGGTTTCAAAGACAAACGTGCGCAGGGCCAGGGGACCGCGGATGACTGCTCGTGCTGGCCCCGTTGGGCGGCATTGATGGTCGGTTGCAAAGAAAATGCGCGATTGCTCGTGTCGGGGCCTGGCAAGCCAAGGCCAAGCGAGCCATGGCAACGCGGATGATGGCTCGCTAGTGCTGGCGCCGTGCACAGTGGCCTCGCACACTCGCCCTGCACGCTTCCCTTGCACGCAGCCTTGCACACTAGCCTCGCATGCGAGCCTTGCACCCTAGCCATGCAAACTAGCCTTGCACGGTAGCCATGCACACAAGCCGTGCACATTAGCCATGCGCACAAGCCCCGCACACTAGCCTTGCGCACAACCCTTGCACACAAGCCATGCACTCGAGCAATGCACACAAGCCTTGCACTCAAGCAATGCACACAAGCCCTGGACACTAGCCTTGCACACGGGCCTGGCACACAAGCCTTGGGCACTAGCCTTGCGCACTAGCGTTCCACATGAGCCTTGCACACTAGCCTTGGACACTAGCCTTGCACACAGGCCTTGCACACTAGGCATGCTTGGGCGAGCTGATCCCGCATCAAGTCGACGGGTCTAGGCATTCTTGGGCGCAGATCCCGCATCGTCTCGTCGCGTCTGGGCGCAAACACGTCGCGTCTCGTTGCGTCTTCAGAAGTCGTCGCTAACAGCACCTTTGGTTGCCACTGGTGGTTAGGCTGGTTGGTTGCGCAAACCCTATAGGAGGGTGGCATGCTGGTGGGCGTTTTTGCCCGGATAGGCACTAGAATGTGCAGATTTTGGGCGTTTTTGCCTGGATAGGCTAAGGAATGGGCATGCTTTGGGCGTTTTTGCCCGGATAGGCACCGGAATGCTTGGCCTTGGCTTGTCCTAGCAAGGCATTGCTGGGTTGGGCTCCCTTGGCCTTTTGGGCGCCTTGGACGATGTCTTGCGAAGACCATGGGCACAAGGCCATGGCATATGGTGAGGAAAGGACCACGGTTGCCAAGGTTAGGCACCGGAATGCTTGGCCTTGGCTTGCCAAAGCAGGGCATTGCTGGGTTGGGCTCCCTTGGCCTTCCGGGCGCCTTGGACACTGTCTTGGGAAGACCATGGGCACAAGGCCATGGCATATGGTGGGGAATGGACCACGGTTGCCAAGGCTAGGCATATAGAGAGGAATTGCATTTTTGCCCGGATAGGCACCGGAATGCTTGGCCTTGGCTTGCCATAGCAGGGCATTGCTGGGTTGGGCTCCCTTGGCCTTCCGGGGGCCTTGGACGCTGTCTTGGGAAGACCATGGGCACAAGGCCATGGCATATAGTGAGGAATGGACCACAGTTGGCAAGGCTAGGCATATAGAGAGGAATGGACCACGGTTGCCAAGGTTGCGCAAGTTTTGGGCATTTTTTGCCCGGATATGCCCAAGTATGCCCCGATAGGCCCGTTACGCCCCGGTATGAACGCGTATGCCCGGATAGACTCGGTATGCCTTGGGATACATGCGTATGCCCCGATATGCGCACGTGTGCCCCAGTAGGGCTCGGTATGCCCCGGTATGTACGCGTGTGCCCCGATAGGCCCGGTATGCCCCGATATGCACACGTGTGCCCCAATAGGGGTCGGTATGCCCCGGTAGGTACGCGTGTGCCCCGTAATGCACGTTTCGCAGATCTCCCCGCATGTCCCGCCCCTATATGTAATACTTACTTACTTACTTACTTTCTTTCTTGCTTGCTTGCTTGCTTGCAATGGTTGGGAGTGCCCGGCATGCCCCGCTGCAGAGACCAAGGGCGCAATGACTTGGCACCGCGGATGCCGGGACTCCGGCACTTCCCGTGGCACTGATGGTTGGTTCCAAAGACAAAAGGCCGTGCAAGGCCACCGCACCGCGGATGATTTTGCTCGTGCTGGCGCCGTTGTGTGGCCAAAGAACATGCGCGAATGCTCGTGTCGGAAGGGTTGGTGTCCTGGCCCCGCGGGTGTCACGAATGCTCGGTTGCGAAGACCATGGGACCAGAGCCATGGCACGTCGGATGATGGCTCCAGCTGGCGCCCCGGCACTTTCTGTGGCATTGATGCTCGGTTTCAAAGACAAACGTGCGCAGGGCCAGGGGACCGCGGATGACTGCTCGTGCTGGCCCCGTTGGGCAGCATTGATGGTCGGTTGCAAAGAAAATGCGCGATTGCTCGTGTCGGGGCCCGGCAAGCCAAGGCCAAGCGAGCCATGGCACGTCGGATGATGGCTCCAGCTGGCGCCCCGGCACTTTCTGTGGCATTGATGCTCGGTTTCAAAGACAAACGTGCGCAGGGCCAGGGGACCGCGGATGACTGCTCGTGCTGGCCCCGTTGGGCGGCATTGATGGTCGGTTGCAAAGAAAATGCGCGATTGCTCGTGTCGGGGCCTGGCAAGCCAAGGCCAAGCGAGCCATGGCAACGCGGATGATGGCTCGCTAGTGCTGGCGCCGTGCACAGTGGCCTCGCACACTCGCCCTGCACGCTTCCCTTGCACGCAGCCTTGCACACTAGCCTCGCATGCGAGCCTTGCACCCTAGCCATGCAAACTAGCCTTGCACGGTAGCCATGCACACAAGCCGTGCACATTAGCCATGCGCACAAGCCCCGCACACTAGCCTTGCGCACAACCCTTGCACACAAGCCATGCACTCGAGCAATGCACACAAGCCTTGCACTCAAGCAATGCACACAAGCCCTGGACACTAGCCTTGCACACGGGCCTGGCACACAAGCCTTGGGCACTAGCCTTGCGCACTAGCGTTCCACATGAGCCTTGCACACTAGCCTTGGACACTAGCCTTGCACACAGGCCTTGCACACTAGGCATGCTTGGGCGAGCTGATCCCGCATCAAGTCGACGGGTCTAGGCATTCTTGGGCGC
Source organism: Tasmannia lanceolata (assembly GCF_043159265.1). Lineage (NCBI taxonomy): Eukaryota > Viridiplantae > Streptophyta > Magnoliopsida > Canellales > Winteraceae > Tasmannia > Tasmannia lanceolata. Next base: position 207,596 of record NW_027518757.1, on the reverse strand, counting down.
AGATCCCGCATCGTCTCGTCGCGTCTGGGCGCAAACACGTCGCGTCTCGTTGCGTCTTCAGAAGTCGTCGCTAACAGCACCTTTGGTTGCCACTGGTGGTTAGGCTGGTTGGTTGCGCAAACCCTATAGGAGGGTGGCATGCTGGTGGGCGTTTTTGCCCGGATAGGCACTAGAATGTGCAGATTTTGGGCGTTTTTGCCTGGATAGGCTAAGGAATGGGCATGCTTTGGGCGTTTTTGCCCGGATAGGCACCGGAATGCTTGGCCTTGGCTTGTCCTAGCAAGGCATTGCTGGGTTGGGCTCCCTTGGCCTTTTGGGCGCCTTGGACGATGTCTTGCGAAGACCATGGGCACAAGGCCATGGCATATGGTGAGGAAAGGACCACGGTTGCCAAGGTTAGGCACCGGAATGCTTGGCCTTGGCTTGCCAAAGCAGGGCATTGCTGGGTTGGGCTCCCTTGGCCTTCCGGGCGCCTTGGACACTGTCTTGGGAAGACCATGGGCACAAGGCCATGGCATATGGTGGGGAATGGACCACGGTTGCCAAGGCTAGGCATATAGAGAGGAATTGCATTTTTGCCCGGATAGGCACCGGAATGCTTGGCCTTGGCTTGCCATAGCAGGGCATTGCTGGGTTGGGCTCCCTTGGCCTTCCGGGGGCCTTGGACGCTGTCTTGGGAAGACCATGGGCACAAGGCCATGGCATATAGTGAGGAATGGACCACGGTTGGCAAGGCTAGGCATATAGAGAGGAATGGACCACGGTTGCCAAGGTTGCGCAAGTTTTGGGCATTTTTTGCCCGGATATGCCCAAGTATGCCCCGATAGGCCCGTTACGCCCCGGTATGAACGCGTATGCCCGGATAGACTCGGTATGCCTTGGGATACATGCGTATGCCCCGATAGGCTTGGTACGCCCCGATATGCGCACGTGTGCCCCAGTAGGGCTCGGTATGCCCCGGTATGTACGCGTGTGCCCCGATAGGCCCGGTATGCCCCGATATGCACACGTGTGCCCCAATAGGGGTCGGTATGCCCCGGTAGGTACGCGTGTGCCCCGTAATGCACGTTTCGCAGATCTCCCCGCATGTCCCGCCCCTATATGTAATACTTACTTACTTACTTACTTTCTTTCTTGCTTGCTTGCTTGCTTGCAATGGTTGGGAGTGCCCGGCATGCCCCGCTGCAGAGACCAAGGGCGCAATGACTTGGCACCGCGGATGCCGGGACTCCGGCACTTCCCGTGGCACTGATGGTTGGTTCCAAAGACAAAAGGCCGTGCAAGGCCACCACACCGCGGATGATTTTGCTCGTGCTGGCGCCGTTGTGTGGCCAAAGAACATGCGCGAATGCTCGTGTCGGAAGGGTTGGTGTCCTGGCCCCGCGGGTGTCACGAATGCTCGGTTGCGAAGACCATGGGACCAGAGCCATGGCACGTCGGATGATGGCTCCAGCTGGCGCCCCGGCACTTTCTGTGGCATTGATGCTCGGTTTCAAAGACAAACGTGCGCAGGGCCAGGGGACCGCGGATGACTGCTCGTGCTGGCCCCGTTGGGCGGCATTGATGGTCGGTTGCAAAGAAAATGCGCGATTGCTCGTGTCGGGGCCTGGCAAGCCAAGGCCAAGCGAGCCATGGCAACGCGGATGATGGCTCCAGCTGGCGCCCCGGCACTTTCTGTGGCATTGATGCTCGGTTTCGAAGACAAACGTGCGCAGGGCCAGGGGACCGCGGAGGACTGCTCGTGCTGGCCCCGTTGGGCGGCATTGATGGTGTGTTGCAGAGAGCATGTGCGATTGCAAGTGTCGGCCGGGTTTGGGTTCCCTTGGGCTTTCGGGTGCCTTGGACGCTGTCTTGCGAAGACCATGGGCACAAGGCCCCGTCCTGGCCCCTTGTTCGATTCGCTCTCGTCTTGCGCTTGCTTCCAAGGTCCTCCATGACCTTCCCCATGGCCTTGCTAGATCCCCCCCATGACGCATGACCTCTGTCCGTTGATTGGTTTTGAGTGCACACCATGCCCGGCTTGGCACCGTGTTGTCGCGTGAGTGGCATTTGGATCGTGCATGCTGGTGGGCTACCTGCCAATGCGCACAAGCCTTGCACACTAGCCTTGCGCACGAGCCTTGCACAAAAGCCTTGGACACAAGCCTTGCGCACAAGCCATGCGCACAAGCCTTGGACGCTAGCCTTGCACACAAGCCATGCATACAAGCCTTGCTCACAAGCCTTGGGCACTGGCCCATCGCAGTAGCCTTGCACACAAGCCTTGCGCACTAGCTTTGGGCACGAGCCTTGCGCACTTGCCTTGGGCACTAGCCTTGCACACAACCCTTGGGAACTAGCCTTGCGCACCAGCCTTGCCCACAAGCCTTGCACACCAGCCTTGCACACTAGCCTTGCATACAAGCCTTGCACACTAGCCTTGCACACAGGCCATGCTCACTAGCCTTGGGCACTAGCCTTGCACACAGACCTTGGGCGCTAGCCTTGCGCACTAGCCTTGCCCACGAGCCTTGCACACTAGCCTTGCACGCAGGCCTTGCACGCTAGGCATGCTTGGGCCAGCAGCTCCCGCATCAAGTCGGCGGGTGTAGGCACG
>NW_027518757.1:182500-195000 GCF_043159265.1 Tasmannia lanceolata | reverse complement strand
TTTCTGTGGCATTGATGCTCGGTTTCAAAGACAAACGTGCGCAGTGCCAGGGGACCGCGGATGACTGCTCGTGCTGGCCCCGTTGGGCGGCATTGATGGTCGGTTGCAAAGAAAATGCGCGATTGCTCATGTCGGGGCCCGGCAAGCCAAGGCCAAGCGAGCCATGGCACGTCGGATGATGGCTCCAGCTGGCGCCCCGGCACTTTCTGTGGCATTGATGCTCGGTTTCAAAGACAAACGTGCGCAGGGCCAGGGGACCGCGGATGACTGCTCGTGCTGGCCCCGTTGGGCGGCATTGATGGTCGGTTGCAAAGAAAATGCGCGATTGCTCGTGTCGGGGCCTGGCAAGCCAAGGCCAAGCGAGCCATGGCAACGCGGATGATGGCTCGCTAGTGCTGGCGCCGTGCACAGTGGCCTCGCACACTCGCCCTGCACGCTTCCCTTGCACGCAGCCTTGCACACTAGCCTCGCATGCGAGCCTTGCACCCTAGCCATGCAAACTAGCCTTGCACGGTAGCCATGCACACAAGCCGTGCACATTAGCCATGCGCACAAGCCCCGCACACTAGCCTTGCGCACAACCCTTGCACACAAGCCATGCACTCGAGCAATGCACACAAGCCTTGCACTCAAGCAATGCACACAAGCCCTGGACACTAGCCTTGCACACGGGCCTGGCACACAAGCCTTGGGCACTAGCCTTGCGCACTAGCGTTCCACATGAGCCTTGCACACTAGCCTTGGACACTAGCCTTGCACACAGGCCTTGCACACTAGGCATGCTTGGGCGAGCTGATCCCGCATCAAGTCGACGGGTCTAGGCATTCTTGGGCGCAGATCCCGCATCGTCTCGTCGCGTCTGGGCGCAAACACGTCGCGTCTCGTTGCGTCTTCAGAAGTCGTCGCTAACAGCACCTTTGGTTGCCACTGGTGGTTAGGCTGGTTGGTTGCGCAAACCCTATAGGAGGGTGGCATGCTGGTGGGCGTTTTTGCCCGGATAGGCACTAGAATGTGCAGATTTTGGGCGTTTTTGCCTGGATAGGCTAAGGAATGGGCATGCTTTGGGCGTTTTTGCCCGGATAGGCACCGGAATGCTTGGCCTTGGCTTGTCCTAGCAAGGCATTGCTGGGTTGGGCTCCCTTGGCCTTTTGGGCGCCTTGGACGATGTCTTGCGAAGACCATGGGCACAAGGCCATGGCATATGGTGAGGAAAGGACCACGGTTGCCAAGGTTAGGCACCGGAATGCTTGGCCTTGGCTTGCCAAAGCAGGGCATTGCTGGGTTGGGCTCCCTTGGCCTTCCGGGCGCCTTGGACACTGTCTTGGGAAGACCATGGGCACAAGGCCATGGCATATGGTGGGGAATGGACCACGGTTGCCAAGGCTAGGCATATAGAGAGGAATTGCATTTTTGCCCGGATAGGCACCGGAATGCTTGGCCTTGGCTTGCCATAGCAGGGCATTGCTGGGTTGGGCTCCCTTGGCCTTCCGGGGGCCTTGGACGCTGTCTTGGGAAGACCATGGGCACAAGGCCATGGCATATAGTGAGGAATGGACCACGGTTGGCAAGGCTAGGCATATAGAGAGGAATGGACCACGGTTGCCAAGGTTGCGCAAGTTTTGGGCATTTTTTGCCCGGATATGCCCAAGTATGCCCCGATAGGCCCGTTACGCCCCGGTATGAACGCGTATGCCCGGATAGACTCGGTATGCCTTGGGATACATGCGTATGCCCCGATAGGCTTGGTACGCCCCGATATGCGCACGTGTGCCCCAGTAGGGCTCGGTATGCCCCGGTATGTACGCGTGTGCCCCGATAGGCCCGGTATGCCCCGATATGCACACGTGTGCCCCAATAGGGGTCGGTATGCCCCGGTAGGTACGCGTGTGCCCCGTAATGCACGTTTCGCAGATCTCCCCGCATGTCCCGCCCCTATATGTAATACTTACTTACTTACTTACTTTCTTTCTTGCTTGCTTGCTTGCTTGCAATGGTTGGGAGTGCCCGGCATGCCCCGCTGCAGAGACCAAGGGCGCAATGACTTGGCACCGCGGATGCCGGGACTCCGGCACTTCCCGTGGCACTGATGGTTGGTTCCAAAGACAAAAGGCCGTGCAAGGCCACCGCACCGCGGATGATTTTGCTCGTGCTGGCGCCGTTGTGTGGCCAAAGAACATGCGCGAATGCTCGTGTCGGAAGGGTTGGTGTCCTGGCCCCGCGGGTGTCACGAATGCTCGGTTGCGAAGACCATGGGACCAGAGCCATGGCACGTCGGATGATGGCTCCAGCTGGCGCCCCGGCACTTTCTGTGGCATTGATGCTCGGTTTCAAAGACAAACGTGCGCAGGGCCAGGGGACCGCGGATGACTGCTCGTGCTGGCCCCGTTGGGCAGCATTGATGGTCGGTTGCAAAGAAAATGCGCGATTGCTCGTGTCGGGGCCCGGCAAGCCAAGGCCAAGCGAGCCATGGCACGTCGGATGATGGCTCCAGCTGGCGCCCCGGCACTTTCTGTGGCATTGATGCTCGGTTTCAAAGACAAACGTGCGCAGGGCCAGGGGACCGCGGATGACTGCTCGTGCTGGCCCCGTTGGGCGGCATTGATGGTCGGTTGCAAAGAAAATGCGCGATTGCTCGTGTCGGGGCCTGGCAAGCCAAGGCCAAGCGAGCCATGGCAACGCGGATGATGGCTCGCTAGTGCTGGCGCCGTGCACAGTGGCCTCGCACACTCGCCCTGCACGCTTCCCTTGCACGCAGCCTTGCACACTAGCCTCGCATGCGAGCCTTGCACCCTAGCCATGCAAACTAGCCTTGCACGGTAGCCATGCACACAAGCCGTGCACATTAGCCATGCGCACAAGCCCCGCACACTAGCCTTGCGCACAACCCTTGCACACAAGCCATGCACTCGAGCAATGCACACAAGCCTTGCACTCAAGCAATGCACACAAGCCCTGGACACTAGCCTTGCACACGGGCCTGGCACACAAGCCTTGGGCACTAGCCTTGCGCACTAGCGTTCCACATGAGCCTTGCACACTAGCCTTGGACACTAGCCTTGCACACAGGCCTTGCACACTAGGCATGCTTGGGCGAGCTGATCCCGCATCAAGTCGACGGGTCTAGGCATTCTTGGGCGCAGATCCCGCATCGTCTCGTCGCGTCTGGGCGCAAACACGTCGCGTCTCGTTGCGTCTTCAGAAGTCGTCGCTAACAGCACCTTTGGTTGCCACTGGTGGTTAGGCTGGTTGGTTGCGCAAACCCTATAGGAGGGTGGCATGCTGGTGGGCGTTTTTGCCCGGATAGGCACTAGAATGTGCAGATTTTGGGCGTTTTTGCCTGGATAGGCTAAGGAATGGGCATGCTTTGGGCGTTTTTGCCCGGATAGGCACCGGAATGCTTGGCCTTGGCTTGTCCTAGCAAGGCATTGCTGGGTTGGGCTCCCTTGGCCTTTTGGGCGCCTTGGACGATGTCTTGCGAAGACCATGGGCACAAGGCCATGGCATATGGTGAGGAAAGGACCACGGTTGCCAAGGTTAGGCACCGGAATGCTTGGCCTTGGCTTGCCAAAGCAGGGCATTGCTGGGTTGGGCTCCCTTGGCCTTCCGGGCGCCTTGGACACTGTCTTGGGAAGACCATGGGCACAAGGCCATGGCATATGGTGGGGAATGGACCACGGTTGCCAAGGCTAGGCATATAGAGAGGAATTGCATTTTTGCCCGGATAGGCACCGGAATGCTTGGCCTTGGCTTGCCATAGCAGGGCATTGCTGGGTTGGGCTCCCTTGGCCTTCCGGGGGCCTTGGACGCTGTCTTGGGAAGACCATGGGCACAAGGCCATGGCATATAGTGAGGAATGGACCACGGTTGGCAAGGCTAGGCATATAGAGAGGAATGGACCACGGTTGCCAAGGTTGCGCAAGTTTTGGGCATTTTTTGCCCGGATATGCCCAAGTATGCCCCGATAGGCCCGTTACGCCCCGGTATGAACGCGTATGCCCGGATAGACTCGGTATGCCTTGGGATACATGCGTATGCCCCGATATGCGCACGTGTGCCCCAGTAGGGCTCGGTATGCCCCGGTATGTACGCGTGTGCCCCGATAGGCCCGGTATGCCCCGATATGCACACGTGTGCCCCAATAGGGGTCGGTATGCCCCGGTAGGTACGCGTGTGCCCCGTAATGCACGTTTCGCAGATCTCCCCGCATGTCCCGCCCCTATATGTAATACTTACTTACTTACTTACTTTCTTTCTTGCTTGCTTGCTTGCTTGCAATGGTTGGGAGTGCCCGGCATGCCCCGCTGCAGAGACCAAGGGCGCAATGACTTGGCACCGCGGATGCCGGGACTCCGGCACTTCCCGTGGCACTGATGGTTGGTTCCAAAGACAAAAGGCCGTGCAAGGCCACCGCACCGCGGATGATTTTGCTCGTGCTGGCGCCGTTGTGTGGCCAAAGAACATGCGCGAATGCTCGTGTCGGAAGGGTTGGTGTCCTGGCCCCGCGGGTGTCACGAATGCTCGGTTGCGAAGACCATGGGACCAGAGCCATGGCACGTCGGATGATGGCTCCAGCTGGCGCCCCGGCACTTTCTGTGGCATTGATGCTCGGTTTCAAAGACAAACGTGCGCAGTGCCAGGGGACCGCGGATGACTGCTCGTGCTGGCCCCGTTGGGCGGCATTGATGGTCGGTTGCAAAGAAAATGCGCGATTGCTCGTGTCGGGGCCCGGCAAGCCAAGGCCAAGCGAGCCATGGCACGTCGGATGATGGCTCCAGCTGGCGCCCCGGCACTTTCTGTGGCATTGATGCTCGGTTTCAAAGACAAACGTGCGCAGGGCCAGGGGACCGCGGATGACTGCTCGTGCTGGCCCCGTTGGGCGGCATTGATGGTCGGTTGCAAAGAAAATGCGCGATTGCTCGTGTCGGGGCCTGGCAAGCCAAGGCCAAGCGAGCCATGGCAACGCGGATGATGGCTCGCTAGTGCTGGCGCCGTGCACAGTGGCCTCGCACACTCGCCCTGCACGCTTCCCTTGCACGCAGCCTTGCACACTAGCCTCGCATGCGAGCCTTGCACCCTAGCCATGCAAACTAGCCTTGCACGGTAGCCATGCACACAAGCCGTGCACATTAGCCATGCGCACAAGCCCCGCACACTAGCCTTGCGCACAACCCTTGCACACAAGCCATGCACTCGAGCAATGCACACAAGCCTTGCACTCAAGCAATGCACACAAGCCCTGGACACTAGCCTTGCACACGGGCCTGGCACACAAGCCTTGGGCACTAGCCTTGCGCACTAGCGTTCCACATGAGCCTTGCACACTAGCCTTGGACACTAGCCTTGCACACAGGCCTTGCACACTAGGCATGCTTGGGCGAGCTGATCCCGCATCAAGTCGACGGGTCTAGGCATTCTTGGGCGCAGATCCCGCATCGTCTCGTCGCGTCTGGGCGCAAACACGTCGCGTCTCGTTGCGTCTTCAGAAGTCGTCGCTAACAGCACCTTTGGTTGCCACTGGTGGTTAGGCTGGTTGGTTGCGCAAACCCTATAGGAGGGTGGCATGCTGGTGGGCGTTTTTGCCCGGATAGGCACTAGAATGTGCAGATTTTGGGCGTTTTTGCCTGGATAGGCTAAGGAATGGGCATGCTTTGGGCGTTTTTGCCCGGATAGGCACCGGAATGCTTGGCCTTGGCTTGTCCTAGCAAGGCATTGCTGGGTTGGGCTCCCTTGGCCTTTTGGGCGCCTTGGACGATGTCTTGCGAAGACCATGGGCACAAGGCCATGGCATATGGTGAGGAAAGGACCACGGTTGCCAAGGTTAGGCACCGGAATGCTTCGCCTTGGCTTGCCAAAGCAGGGCATTGCTGGGTTGGGCTCCCTTGGCCTTCCGGGCGCCTTGGACACTGTCTTGGGAAGACCATGGGCACAAGGCCATGGCATATGGTGGGGAATGGACCACGGTTGCCAAGGCTAGGCATATAGAGAGGAATTGCATTTTTGCCCGGATAGGCACCGGAATGCTTGGCCTTGGCTTGCCATAGCAGGGCATTGCTGGGTTGGGCTCCCTTGGCCTTCCGGGGGCCTTGGACGCTGTCTTGGGAAGACCATGGGCACAAGGCCATGGCATATAGTGAGGAATGGACCACGGTTGGCAAGGCTAGGCATATAGAGAGGAATGGACCACGGTTGCCAAGGTTGCGCAAGTTTTGGGCATTTTTTGCCCGGATATGCCCAAGTATGCCCCGATAGGCCCGTTACGCCCCGGTATGAACGCGTATGCCCGGATAGACTCGGTATGCCTTGGGATACATGCGTATGCCCCGATATGCGCACGTGTGCCCCAGTAGGGCTCGGTATGCCCCGGTATGTACGCGTGTGCCCCGATAGGCCCGGTATGCCCCGATATGCACACGTGTGCCCCAATAGGGGTCGGTATGCCCCGGTAGGTACGCGTGTGCCCCGTAATGCACGTTTCGCAGATCTCCCCGCATGTCCCGCCCCTATATGTAATACTTACTTACTTACTTACTTTCTTTCTTGCTTGCTTGCTTGCTTGCAATGGTTGGGAGTGCCCGGCATGCCCCGCTGCAGAGACCAAGGGCGCAATGACTTGGCACCGCGGATGCCGGGACTCCGGCACTTCCCGTGGCACTGATGGTTGGTTCCAAAGACAAAAGGCCGTGCAAGGCCACCGCACCGCGGATGATTTTGCTCGTGCTGGCGCCGTTGTGTGGCCAAAGAACATGCGCGAATGCTCGTGTCGGAAGGGTTGGTGTCCTGGCCCCGCGGGTGTCACGAATGCTCGGTTGCGAAGACCATGGGACCAGAGCCATGGCACGTCGGATGATGGCTCCAGCTGGCGCCCCGGCACTTTCTGTGGCATTGATGCTCGGTTTCAAAGACAAACGTGCGCAGTGCCAGGGGACCGCGGATGACTGCTCGTGCTGGCCCCGTTGGGCGGCATTGATGGTCGGTTGCAAAGAAAATGCGCGATTGCTCGTGTCGGGGCCCGGCAAGCCAAGGCCAAGCGAGCCATGGCACGTCGGATGATGGCTCCAGCTGGCGCCCCGGCACTTTCTGTGGCATTGATGCTCGGTTTCAAAGACAAACGTGCGCAGGGCCAGGGGACCGCGGATGACTGCTCGTGCTGGCCCCGTTGGGCGGCATTGATGGTCGGTTGCAAAGAAAATGCGCGATTGCTCGTGTCGGGGCCTGGCAAGCCAAGGCCAAGCGAGCCATGGCAACGCGGATGATGGCTCGCTAGTGCTGGCGCCGTGCACAGTGGCCTCGCACACTCGCCCTGCACGCTTCCCTTGCACGCAGCCTTGCACACTAGCCTCGCATGCGAGCCTTGCACCCTAGCCATGCAAACTAGCCTTGCACGGTAGCCATGCACACAAGCCGTGCACATTAGCCATGCGCACAAGCCCCGCACACTAGCCTTGCGCACAACCCTTGCACACAAGCCATGCACTCGAGCAATGCACACAAGCCTTGCACTCAAGCAATGCACACAAGCCCTGGACACTAGCCTTGCACACGGGCCTGGCACACAAGCCTTGGGCACTAGCCTTGCGCACTAGCGTTCCACATGAGCCTTGCACACTAGCCTTGGACACTAGCCTTGCACACAGGCCTTGCACACTAGGCATGCTTGGGCGAGCTGATCCCGCATCAAGTCGACGGGTCTAGGCATTCTTGGGCGCAGATCCCGCATCGTCTCGTCGCGTCTGGGCGCAAACACGTCGCGTCTCGTTGCGTCTTCAGAAGTCGTCGCTAACAGCACCTTTGGTTGCCACTGGTGGTTAGGCTGGTTGGTTGCGCAAACCCTATAGGAGGGTGGCATGCTGGTGGGCGTTTTTGCCCGGATAGGCACTAGAATGTGCAGATTTTGGGCGTTTTTGCCTGGATAGGCTAAGGAATGGGCATGCTTTGGGCGTTTTTGCCCGGATAGGCACCGGAATGCTTGGCCTTGGCTTGTCCTAGCAAGGCATTGCTGGGTTGGGCTCCCTTGGCCTTTTGGGCGCCTTGGACGATGTCTTGCGAAGACCATGGGCACAAGGCCATGGCATATGGTGAGGAAAGGACCACGGTTGCCAAGGTTAGGCACCGGAATGCTTGGCCTTGGCTTGCCAAAGCAGGGCATTGCTGGGTTGGGCTCCCTTGGCCTTCCGGGCGCCTTGGACACTGTCTTGGGAAGACCATGGGCACAAGGCCATGGCATATGGTGGGGAATGGACCACGGTTGCCAAGGCTAGGCATATAGAGAGGAATTGCATTTTTGCCCGGATAGGCACCGGAATGCTTGGCCTTGGCTTGCCATAGCAGGGCATTGCTGGGTTGGGCTCCCTTGGCCTTCCGGGGGCCTTGGACGCTGTCTTGGGAAGACCATGGGCACAAGGCCATGGCATATAGTGAGGAATGGACCACGGTTGGCAAGGCTAGGCATATAGAGAGGAATGGACCACGGTTGCCAAGGTTGCGCAAGTTTTGGGCATTTTTTGCCCGGATATGCCCAAGTATGCCCCGATAGGCCCGTTACGCCCCGGTATGAACGCGTATGCCCGGATAGACTCGGTATGCCTTGGGATACATGCGTATGCCCCGATAGGCTTGGTACGCCCCGATATGCGCACGTGTGCCCCAGTAGGGCTCGGTATGCCCCGGTATGTACGCGTGTGCCCCGATAGGCCCGGTATGCCCCGATATGCACACGTGTGCCCCAATAGGGGTCGGTATGCCCCGGTAGGTACGCGTGTGCCCCGTAATGCACGTTTCGCAGATCTCCCCGCATGTCCCGCCCCTATATGTAATACTTACTTACTTACTTACTTTCTTTCTTGCTTGCTTGCTTGCTTGCAATGGTTGGGAGTGCCCGGCATGCCCCGCTGCAGAGACCAAGGGCGCAATGACTTGGCACCGCGGATGCCGGGACTCCGGCACTTCCCGTGGCACTGATGGTTGGTTCCAAAGACAAAAGGCCGTGCAAGGCCACCGCACCGCGGATGATTTTGCTCGTGCTGGCGCCGTTGTGTGGCCAAAGAACATGCGCGAATGCTCGTGTCGGAAGGGTTGGTGTCCTGGCCCCGCGGGTGTCACGAATGCTCGGTTGCGAAGACCATGGGACCAGAGCCATGGCACGTCGGATGATGGCTCCAGCTGGCGCCCCGGCACTTTCTGTGGCATTGATGCTCGGTTTCAAAGACAAACGTGCGCAGGGCCAGGGGACCGCGGATGACTGCTCGTGCTGGCCCCGTTGGGCAGCATTGATGGTCGGTTGCAAAGAAAATGCGCGATTGCTCGTGTCGGGGCCCGGCAAGCCAAGGCCAAGCGAGCCATGGCACGTCGGATGATGGCTCCAGCTGGCGCCCCGGCACTTTCTGTGGCATTGATGCTCGGTTTCAAAGACAAACGTGCGCAGGGCCAGGGGACCGCGGATGACTGCTCGTGCTGGCCCCGTTGGGCGGCATTGATGGTCGGTTGCAAAGAAAATGCGCGATTGCTCGTGTCGGGGCCTGGCAAGCCAAGGCCAAGCGAGCCATGGCAACGCGGATGATGGCTCGCTAGTGCTGGCGCCGTGCACAGTGGCCTCGCACACTCGCCCTGCACGCTTCCCTTGCACGCAGCCTTGCACACTAGCCTCGCATGCGAGCCTTGCACCCTAGCCATGCAAACTAGCCTTGCACGGTAGCCATGCACACAAGCCGTGCACATTAGCCATGCGCACAAGCCCCGCACACTAGCCTTGCGCACAACCCTTGCACACAAGCCATGCACTCGAGCAATGCACACAAGCCTTGCACTCAAGCAATGCACACAAGCCCTGGACACTAGCCTTGCACACGGGCCTGGCACACAAGCCTTGGGCACTAGCCTTGCGCACTAGCGTTCCACATGAGCCTTGCACACTAGCCTTGGACACTAGCCTTGCACACAGGCCTTGCACACTAGGCATGCTTGGGCGAGCTGATCCCGCATCAAGTCGACGGGTCTAGGCATTCTTGGGCGCAGATCCCGCATCGTCTCGTCGCGTCTGGGCGCAAACACGTCGCGTCTCGTTGCGTCTTCAGAAGTCGTCGCTAACAGCACCTTTGGTTGCCACTGGTGGTTAGGCTGGTTGGTTGCGCAAACCCTATAGGAGGGTGGCATGCTGGTGGGCGTTTTTGCCCGGATAGGCACTAGAATGTGCAGATTTTGGGCGTTTTTGCCTGGATAGGCTAAGGAATGGGCATGCTTTGGGCGTTTTTGCCCGGATAGGCACCGGAATGCTTGGCCTTGGCTTGTCCTAGCAAGGCATTGCTGGGTTGGGCTCCCTTGGCCTTTTGGGCGCCTTGGACGATGTCTTGCGAAGACCATGGGCACAAGGCCATGGCATATGGTGAGGAAAGGACCACGGTTGCCAAGGTTAGGCACCGGAATGCTTGGCCTTGGCTTGCCAAAGCAGGGCATTGCTGGGTTGGGCTCCCTTGGCCTTCCGGGCGCCTTGGACACTGTCTTGGGAAGACCATGGGCACAAGGCCATGGCATATGGTGGGGAATGGACCACGGTTGCCAAGGCTAGGCATATAGAGAGGAATTGCATTTTTGCCCGGATAGGCACCGGAATGCTTGGCCTTGGCTTGCCATAGCAGGGCATTGCTGGGTTGGGCTCCCTTGGCCTTCCGGGGGCCTTGGACGCTGTCTTGGGAAGACCATGGGCACAAGGCCATGGCATATAGTGAGGAATGGACCACGGTTGGCAAGGCTAGGCATATAGAGAGGAATGGACCACGGTTGCCAAGGTTGCGCAAGTTTTGGGCATTTTTTGCCCGGATATGCCCAAGTATGCCCCGATAGGCCCGTTACGCCCCGGTATGAACGCGTATGCCCGGATAGACTCGGTATGCCTTGGGATACATGCGTATGCCCCGATAGGCTTGGTACGCCCCGATATGCGCACGTGTGCCCCAGTAGGGCTCGGTATGCCCCGGTATGTACGCGTGTGCCCCGATAGGCCCGGTATGCCCCGATATGCACACGTGTGCCCCAATAGGGGTCGGTATGCCCCGGTAGGTACGCGTGTGCCCCGTAATGCACGTTTCGCAGATCTCCCCGCATGTCCCGCCCCTATATGTAATACTTACTTACTTACTTACTTTCTTTCTTGCTTGCTTGCTTGCTTGCAATGGTTGGGAGTGCCCGGCATGCCCCGCTGCAGAGACCAAGGGCGCAATGACTTGGCACCGCGGATGCCGGGACTCCGGCACTTCCCGTGGCACTGATGGTTGGTTCCAAAGACAAAAGGCCGTGCAAGGCCACCACACCGCGGATGATTTTGCTCGTGCTGGCGCCGTTGTGTGGCCAAAGAACATGCGCGAATGCTCGTGTCGGAAGGGTTGGTGTCCTGGCCCCGCGGGTGTCACGAATGCTCGGTTGCGAAGACCATGGGACCAGAGCCATGGCACGTCGGATGATGGCTCCAGCTGGCGCCCCGGCACTTTCTGTGGCATTGATGCTCGGTTTCAAAGACAAACGTGCGCAGGGCCAGGGGACCGCGGATGACTGCTCGTGCTGGCCCCGTTGGGCGGCATTGATGGTCGGTTGCAAAGAAAATGCGCGATTGCTCGTGTCGGGGCCTGGCAAGCCAAGGCCAAGCGAGCCATGGCAACGCGGATGATGGCTCCAGCTGGCGCCCCGGCACTTTCTGTGGCATTGATGCTCGGTTTCGAAGACAAACGTGCGCAGGGCCAGGGGACCGCGGAGGACTGCTCGTGCTGGCCCCGTTGGGCGGCATTGATGGTGTGTTGCAGAGAGCATGTGCGATTGCAAGTGTCGGCCGGGTTTGGGTTCCCTTGGGCTTTCGGGTGCCTTGGACGCTGTCTTGCGAAGACCATGGGCACAAGGCCCCGTCCTGGCCCCTTGTTCGATTCGCTCTCGTCTTGCGCTTGCTTCCAAGGTCCTCCATGACCTTCCCCATGGCCTTGCTAGATCCCCCCCATGACGCATGACCTCTGTCCGTTGATTGGTTTTGAGTGCACACCATGCCCGGCTTGGCACCGTGTTGTCGCGTGAGTGGCATTTGGATCGTGCATGCTGGTGGGCTACCTGCCAATGCGCACAAGCCTTGCACACTAGCCTTGCGCACGAGCCTTGCACAAAAGCCTTGGACACAAGCCTTGCGCACAAGCCATGCGCACAAGCCTTGGACGCTAGCCTTGCACACAAGCCATGCATACAAGCCTTGCTCACAAGCCTTGGGCACTGGCCCATCGCAGTAGCCTTGCACACAAGCCTTGCGCACTAGCTTTGGGCACGAGCCTTGCGCACTTGCCTTGGGCACTAGCCTTGCACACAACCCTTGGGAACTAGCCTTGCGCACCAGCCTTGCCCACAAGCCTTGCACACCAGCCTTGCACACTAGCCTTGCATACAAGCCTTGCACACTAGCCTTGCACACAGGCCATGCTCACTAGCCTTGGGCACTAGCCTTGCACACAGACCTTGGGCGCTAGCCTTGCGCA
>NW_027518757.1:152500-172500 GCF_043159265.1 Tasmannia lanceolata | reverse complement strand
AGACCAAGGGCGCAATGACTTGGCACCGCGGATGCCGGGACTCCGGCACTTCCCGTGGCACTGATGGTTGGTTCCAAAGACAAAAGGCCGTGCAAGGCCACCGCACCGCGGATGATTTTGCTCGTGCTGGCGCCGTTGTGTGGCCAAAGAACATGCGCGAATGCTCGTGTCGGAAGGGTTGGTGTCCTGGCCCCGCGGGTGTCACGAATGCTCGGTTGCGAAGACCATGGGAC
The DNA here is from genome assembly GCF_043159265.1 of Tasmannia lanceolata. Taxonomy (NCBI): domain Eukaryota; kingdom Viridiplantae; phylum Streptophyta; class Magnoliopsida; order Canellales; family Winteraceae; genus Tasmannia; species Tasmannia lanceolata. Next base: position 172,267 of record NW_027518757.1, on the reverse strand, counting down.
CAGAGCCATGGCACGTCGGATGATGGCTCCAGCTGGCGCCCCGGCACTTTCTGTGGCATTGATGCTCGGTTTCAAAGACAAACGTGCGCAGTGCCAGGGGACCGCGGATGACTGCTCGTGCTGGCCCCGTTGGGCGGCATTGATGGTCGGTTGCAAAGAAAATGCGCGATTGCTCGTGTCGGGGCCCGGCAAGCCAAGGCCAAGCGAGCCATGGCACGTCGGATGATGGCTCCAGCTGGCGCCCCGGCACTTTCTGTGGCATTGATGCTCGGTTTCAAAGACAAACGTGCGCAGGGCCAGGGGACCGCGGATGACTGCTCGTGCTGGCCCCGTTGGGCGGCATTGATGGTCGGTTGCAAAGAAAATGCGCGATTGCTCGTGTCGGGGCCTGGCAAGCCAAGGCCAAGCGAGCCATGGCAACGCGGATGATGGCTCGCTAGTGCTGGCGCCGTGCACAGTGGCCTCGCACACTCGCCCTGCACGCTTCCCTTGCACGCAGCCTTGCACACTAGCCTCGCATGCGAGCCTTGCACCCTAGCCATGCAAACTAGCCTTGCACGGTAGCCATGCACACAAGCCGTGCACATTAGCCATGCGCACAAGCCCCGCACACTAGCCTTGCGCACAACCCTTGCACACAAGCCATGCACTCGAGCAATGCACACAAGCCTTGCACTCAAGCAATGCACACAAGCCCTGGACACTAGCCTTGCACACGGGCCTGGCACACAAGCCTTGGGCACTAGCCTTGCGCACTAGCGTTCCACATGAGCCTTGCACACTAGCCTTGGACACTAGCCTTGCACACAGGCCTTGCACACTAGGCATGCTTGGGCGAGCTGATCCCGCATCAAGTCGACGGGTCTAGGCATTCTTGGGCGCAGATCCCGCATCGTCTCGTCGCGTCTGGGCGCAAACACGTCGCGTCTCGTTGCGTCTTCAGAAGTCGTCGCTAACAGCACCTTTGGTTGCCACTGGTGGTTAGGCTGGTTGGTTGCGCAAACCCTATAGGAGGGTGGCATGCTGGTGGGCGTTTTTGCCCGGATAGGCACTAGAATGTGCAGATTTTGGGCGTTTTTGCCTGGATAGGCTAAGGAATGGGCATGCTTTGGGCGTTTTTGCCCGGATAGGCACCGGAATGCTTGGCCTTGGCTTGTCCTAGCAAGGCATTGCTGGGTTGGGCTCCCTTGGCCTTTTGGGCGCCTTGGACGATGTCTTGCGAAGACCATGGGCACAAGGCCATGGCATATGGTGAGGAAAGGACCACGGTTGCCAAGGTTAGGCACCGGAATGCTTGGCCTTGGCTTGCCAAAGCAGGGCATTGCTGGGTTGGGCTCCCTTGGCCTTCCGGGCGCCTTGGACACTGTCTTGGGAAGACCATGGGCACAAGGCCATGGCATATGGTGGGGAATGGACCACGGTTGCCAAGGCTAGGCATATAGAGAGGAATTGCATTTTTGCCCGGATAGGCACCGGAATGCTTGGCCTTGGCTTGCCATAGCAGGGCATTGCTGGGTTGGGCTCCCTTGGCCTTCCGGGGGCCTTGGACGCTGTCTTGGGAAGACCATGGGCACAAGGCCATGGCATATAGTGAGGAATGGACCACGGTTGGCAAGGCTAGGCATATAGAGAGGAATGGACCACGGTTGCCAAGGTTGCGCAAGTTTTGGGCATTTTTTGCCCGGATATGCCCAAGTATGCCCCGATAGGCCCGTTACGCCCCGGTATGAACGCGTATGCCCGGATAGACTCGGTATGCCTTGGGATACATGCGTATGCCCCGATAGGCTTGGTACGCCCCGATATGCGCACGTGTGCCCCAGTAGGGCTCGGTATGCCCCGGTATGTACGCGTGTGCCCCGATAGGCCCGGTATGCCCCGATATGCACACGTGTGCCCCAATAGGGGTCGGTATGCCCCGGTAGGTACGCGTGTGCCCCGTAATGCACGTTTCGCAGATCTCCCCGCATGTCCCGCCCCTATATGTAATACTTACTTACTTACTTACTTTCTTTCTTGCTTGCTTGCTTGCTTGCAATGGTTGGGAGTGCCCGGCATGCCCCGCTGCAGAGACCAAGGGCGCAATGACTTGGCACCGCGGATGCCGGGACTCCGGCACTTCCCGTGGCACTGATGGTTGGTTCCAAAGACAAAAGGCCGTGCAAGGCCACCGCACCGCGGATGATTTTGCTCGTGCTGGCGCCGTTGTGTGGCCAAAGAACATGCGCGAATGCTCGTGTCGGAAGGGTTGGTGTCCTGGCCCCGCGGGTGTCACGAATGCTCGGTTGCGAAGACCATGGGACCAGAGCCATGGCACGTCGGATGATGGCTCCAGCTGGCGCCCCGGCACTTTCTGTGGCATTGATGCTCGGTTTCAAAGACAAACGTGCGCAGGGCCAGGGGACCGCGGATGACTGCTCGTGCTGGCCCCGTTGGGCAGCATTGATGGTCGGTTGCAAAGAAAATGCGCGATTGCTCGTGTCGGGGCCCGGCAAGCCAAGGCCAAGCGAGCCATGGCACGTCGGATGATGGCTCCAGCTGGCGCCCCGGCACTTTCTGTGGCATTGATGCTCGGTTTCAAAGACAAACGTGCGCAGGGCCAGGGGACCGCGGATGACTGCTCGTGCTGGCCCCGTTGGGCGGCATTGATGGTCGGTTGCAAAGAAAATGCGCGATTGCTCGTGTCGGGGCCTGGCAAGCCAAGGCCAAGCGAGCCATGGCAACGCGGATGATGGCTCGCTAGTGCTGGCGCCGTGCACAGTGGCCTCGCACACTCGCCCTGCACGCTTCCCTTGCACGCAGCCTTGCACACTAGCCTCGCATGCGAGCCTTGCACCCTAGCCATGCAAACTAGCCTTGCACGGTAGCCATGCACACAAGCCGTGCACATTAGCCATGCGCACAAGCCCCGCACACTAGCCTTGCGCACAACCCTTGCACACAAGCCATGCACTCGAGCAATGCACACAAGCCTTGCACTCAAGCAATGCACACAAGCCCTGGACACTAGCCTTGCACACGGGCCTGGCACACAAGCCTTGGGCACTAGCCTTGCGCACTAGCGTTCCACATGAGCCTTGCACACTAGCCTTGGACACTAGCCTTGCACACAGGCCTTGCACACTAGGCATGCTTGGGCGAGCTGATCCCGCATCAAGTCGACGGGTCTAGGCATTCTTGGGCGCAGATCCCGCATCGTCTCGTCGCGTCTGGGCGCAAACACGTCGCGTCTCGTTGCGTCTTCAGAAGTCGTCGCTAACAGCACCTTTGGTTGCCACTGGTGGTTAGGCTGGTTGGTTGCGCAAACCCTATAGGAGGGTGGCATGCTGGTGGGCGTTTTTGCCCGGATAGGCACTAGAATGTGCAGATTTTGGGCGTTTTTGCCTGGATAGGCTAAGGAATGGGCATGCTTTGGGCGTTTTTGCCCGGATAGGCACCGGAATGCTTGGCCTTGGCTTGTCCTAGCAAGGCATTGCTGGGTTGGGCTCCCTTGGCCTTTTGGGCGCCTTGGACGATGTCTTGCGAAGACCATGGGCACAAGGCCATGGCATATGGTGAGGAAAGGACCACGGTTGCCAAGGTTAGGCACCGGAATGCTTGGCCTTGGCTTGCCAAAGCAGGGCATTGCTGGGTTGGGCTCCCTTGGCCTTCCGGGCGCCTTGGACACTGTCTTGGGAAGACCATGGGCACAAGGCCATGGCATATGGTGGGGAATGGACCACGGTTGCCAAGGCTAGGCATATAGAGAGGAATTGCATTTTTGCCCGGATAGGCACCGGAATGCTTGGCCTTGGCTTGCCATAGCAGGGCATTGCTGGGTTGGGCTCCCTTGGCCTTCCGGGGGCCTTGGACGCTGTCTTGGGAAGACCATGGGCACAAGGCCATGGCATATAGTGAGGAATGGACCACGGTTGGCAAGGCTAGGCATATAGAGAGGAATGGACCACGGTTGCCAAGGTTGCGCAAGTTTTGGGCATTTTTTGCCCGGATATGCCCAAGTATGCCCCGATAGGCCCGTTACGCCCCGGTATGAACGCGTATGCCCGGATAGACTCGGTATGCCTTGGGATACATGCGTATGCCCCGATATGCGCACGTGTGCCCCAGTAGGGCTCGGTATGCCCCGGTATGTACGCGTGTGCCCCGATAGGCCCGGTATGCCCCGATATGCACACGTGTGCCCCAATAGGGGTCGGTATGCCCCGGTAGGTACGCGTGTGCCCCGTAATGCACGTTTCGCAGATCTCCCCGCATGTCCCGCCCCTATATGTAATACTTACTTACTTACTTACTTTCTTTCTTGCTTGCTTGCTTGCTTGCAATGGTTGGGAGTGCCCGGCATGCCCCGCTGCAGAGACCAAGGGCGCAATGACTTGGCACCGCGGATGCCGGGACTCCGGCACTTCCCGTGGCACTGATGGTTGGTTCCAAAGACAAAAGGCCGTGCAAGGCCACCGCACCGCGGATGATTTTGCTCGTGCTGGCGCCGTTGTGTGGCCAAAGAACATGCGCGAATGCTCGTGTCGGAAGGGTTGGTGTCCTGGCCCCGCGGGTGTCACGAATGCTCGGTTGCGAAGACCATGGGACCAGAGCCATGGCACGTCGGATGATGGCTCCAGCTGGCGCCCCGGCACTTTCTGTGGCATTGATGCTCGGTTTCAAAGACAAACGTGCGCAGTGCCAGGGGACCGCGGATGACTGCTCGTGCTGGCCCCGTTGGGCGGCATTGATGGTCGGTTGCAAAGAAAATGCGCGATTGCTCGTGTCGGGGCCCGGCAAGCCAAGGCCAAGCGAGCCATGGCACGTCGGATGATGGCTCCAGCTGGCGCCCCGGCACTTTCTGTGGCATTGATGCTCGGTTTCAAAGACAAACGTGCGCAGGGCCAGGGGACCGCGGATGACTGCTCGTGCTGGCCCCGTTGGGCGGCATTGATGGTCGGTTGCAAAGAAAATGCGCGATTGCTCGTGTCGGGGCCTGGCAAGCCAAGGCCAAGCGAGCCATGGCAACGCGGATGATGGCTCGCTAGTGCTGGCGCCGTGCACAGTGGCCTCGCACACTCGCCCTGCACGCTTCCCTTGCACGCAGCCTTGCACACTAGCCTCGCATGCGAGCCTTGCACCCTAGCCATGCAAACTAGCCTTGCACGGTAGCCATGCACACAAGCCGTGCACATTAGCCATGCGCACAAGCCCCGCACACTAGCCTTGCGCACAACCCTTGCACACAAGCCATGCACTCGAGCAATGCACACAAGCCTTGCACTCAAGCAATGCACACAAGCCCTGGACACTAGCCTTGCACACGGGCCTGGCACACAAGCCTTGGGCACTAGCCTTGCGCACTAGCGTTCCACATGAGCCTTGCACACTAGCCTTGGACACTAGCCTTGCACACAGGCCTTGCACACTAGGCATGCTTGGGCGAGCTGATCCCGCATCAAGTCGACGGGTCTAGGCATTCTTGGGCGCAGATCCCGCATCGTCTCGTCGCGTCTGGGCGCAAACACGTCGCGTCTCGTTGCGTCTTCAGAAGTCGTCGCTAACAGCACCTTTGGTTGCCACTGGTGGTTAGGCTGGTTGGTTGCGCAAACCCTATAGGAGGGTGGCATGCTGGTGGGCGTTTTTGCCCGGATAGGCACTAGAATGTGCAGATTTTGGGCGTTTTTGCCTGGATAGGCTAAGGAATGGGCATGCTTTGGGCGTTTTTGCCCGGATAGGCACCGGAATGCTTGGCCTTGGCTTGTCCTAGCAAGGCATTGCTGGGTTGGGCTCCCTTGGCCTTTTGGGCGCCTTGGACGATGTCTTGCGAAGACCATGGGCACAAGGCCATGGCATATGGTGAGGAAAGGACCACGGTTGCCAAGGTTAGGCACCGGAATGCTTGGCCTTGGCTTGCCAAAGCAGGGCATTGCTGGGTTGGGCTCCCTTGGCCTTCCGGGGGCCTTGGACGCTGTCTTGGGAAGACCATGGGCACAAGGCCATGGCATATAGTGAGGAATGGACCACGGTTGGCAAGGCTAGGCATATAGAGAGGAATGGACCACGGTTGCCAAGGTTGCGCAAGTTTTGGGCATTTTTTGCCCGGATATGCCCAAGTATGCCCCGATAGGCCCGTTACGCCCCGGTATGAACGCGTATGCCCGGATAGACTCGGTATGCCTTGGGATACATGCGTATGCCCCGATATGCGCACGTGTGCCCCAGTAGGGCTCGGTATGCCCCGGTATGTACGCGTGTGCCCCGATAGGCCCGGTATGCCCCGATATGCACACGTGTGCCCCAATAGGGGTCGGTATGCCCCGGTAGGTACGCGTGTGCCCCGTAATGCACGTTTCGCAGATCTCCCCGCATGTCCCGCCCCTATATGTAATACTTACTTACTTACTTACTTTCTTTCTTGCTTGCTTGCTTGCTTGCAATGGTTGGGAGTGCCCGGCATGCCCCGCTGCAGAGACCAAGGGCGCAATGACTTGGCACCGCGGATGCCGGGACTCCGGCACTTCCCGTGGCACTGATGGTTGGTTCCAAAGACAAAAGGCCGTGCAAGGCCACCGCACCGCGGATGATTTTGCTCGTGCTGGCGCCGTTGTGTGGCCAAAGAACATGCGCGAATGCTCGTGTCGGAAGGGTTGGTGTCCTGGCCCCGCGGGTGTCACGAATGCTCGGTTGCGAAGACCATGGGACCAGAGCCATGGCACGTCGGATGATGGCTCCAGCTGGCGCCCCGGCACTTTCTGTGGCATTGATGCTCGGTTTCAAAGACAAACGTGCGCAGTGCCAGGGGACCGCGGATGACTGCTCGTGCTGGCCCCGTTGGGCGGCATTGATGGTCGGTTGCAAAGAAAATGCGCGATTGCTCGTGTCGGGGCCCGGCAAGCCAAGGCCAAGCGAGCCATGGCACGTCGGATGATGGCTCCAGCTGGCGCCCCGGCACTTTCTGTGGCATTGATGCTCGGTTTCAAAGACAAACGTGCGCAGGGCCAGGGGACCGCGGATGACTGCTCGTGCTGGCCCCGTTGGGCGGCATTGATGGTCGGTTGCAAAGAAAATGCGCGATTGCTCGTGTCGGGGCCTGGCAAGCCAAGGCCAAGCGAGCCATGGCAACGCGGATGATGGCTCGCTAGTGCTGGCGCCGTGCACAGTGGCCTCGCACACTCGCCCTGCACGCTTCCCTTGCACGCAGCCTTGCACACTAGCCTCGCATGCGAGCCTTGCACCCTAGCCATGCAAACTAGCCTTGCACGGTAGCCATGCACACAAGCCGTGCACATTAGCCATGCGCACAAGCCCCGCACACTAGCCTTGCGCACAACCCTTGCACACAAGCCATGCACTCGAGCAATGCACACAAGCCTTGCACTCAAGCAATGCACACAAGCCCTGGACACTAGCCTTGCACACGGGCCTGGCACACAAGCCTTGGGCACTAGCCTTGCGCACTAGCGTTCCACATGAGCCTTGCACACTAGCCTTGGACACTAGCCTTGCACACAGGCCTTGCACACTAGGCATGCTTGGGCGAGCTGATCCCGCATCAAGTCGACGGGTCTAGGCATTCTTGGGCGCAGATCCCGCATCGTCTCGTCGCGTCTGGGCGCAAACACGTCGCGTCTCGTTGCGTCTTCAGAAGTCGTCGCTAACAGCACCTTTGGTTGCCACTGGTGGTTAGGCTGGTTGGTTGCGCAAACCCTATAGGAGGGTGGCATGCTGGTGGGCGTTTTTGCCCGGATAGGCACTAGAATGTGCAGATTTTGGGCGTTTTTGCCTGGATAGGCTAAGGAATGGGCATGCTTTGGGCGTTTTTGCCCGGATAGGCACCGGAATGCTTGGCCTTGGCTTGTCCTAGCAAGGCATTGCTGGGTTGGGCTCCCTTGGCCTTTTGGGCGCCTTGGACGATGTCTTGCGAAGACCATGGGCACAAGGCCATGGCATATGGTGAGGAAAGGACCACGGTTGCCAAGGTTAGGCACCGGAATGCTTGGCCTTGGCTTGCCAAAGCAGGGCATTGCTGGGTTGGGCTCCCTTGGCCTTCCGGGCGCCTTGGACACTGTCTTGGGAAGACCATGGGCACAAGGCCATGGCATATGGTGGGGAATGGACCACGGTTGCCAAGGCTAGGCATATAGAGAGGAATTGCATTTTTGCCCGGATAGGCACCGGAATGCTTGGCCTTGGCTTGCCATAGCAGGGCATTGCTGGGTTGGGCTCCCTTGGCCTTCCGGGGGCCTTGGACGCTGTCTTGGGAAGACCATGGGCACAAGGCCATGGCATATAGTGAGGAATGGACCACAGTTGGCAAGGCTAGGCATATAGAGAGGAATGGACCACGGTTGCCAAGGTTGCGCAAGTTTTGGGCATTTTTTGCCCGGATATGCCCAAGTATGCCCCGATAGGCCCGTTACGCCCCGGTATGAACGCGTATGCCCGGATAGACTCGGTATGCCTTGGGATACATGCGTATGCCCCGATATGCGCACGTGTGCCCCAGTAGGGCTCGGTATGCCCCGGTATGTACGCGTGTGCCCCGATAGGCCCGGTATGCCCCGATATGCACACGTGTGCCCCAATAGGGGTCGGTATGCCCCGGTAGGTACGCGTGTGCCCCGTAATGCACGTTTCGCAGATCTCCCCGCATGTCCCGCCCCTATATGTAATACTTACTTACTTACTTACTTTCTTTCTTGCTTGCTTGCTTGCTTGCAATGGTTGGGAGTGCCCGGCATGCCCCGCTGCAGAGACCAAGGGCGCAATGACTTGGCACCGCGGATGCCGGGACTCCGGCACTTCCCGTGGCACTGATGGTTGGTTCCAAAGACAAAAGGCCGTGCAAGGCCACCGCACCGCGGATGATTTTGCTCGTGCTGGCGCCGTTGTGTGGCCAAAGAACATGCGCGAATGCTCGTGTCGGAAGGGTTGGTGTCCTGGCCCCGCGGGTGTCACGAATGCTCGGTTGCGAAGACCATGGGACCAGAGCCATGGCACGTCGGATGATGGCTCCAGCTGGCGCCCCGGCACTTTCTGTGGCATTGATGCTCGGTTTCAAAGACAAACGTGCGCAGGGCCAGGGGACCGCGGATGACTGCTCGTGCTGGCCCCGTTGGGCAGCATTGATGGTCGGTTGCAAAGAAAATGCGCGATTGCTCGTGTCGGGGCCCGGCAAGCCAAGGCCAAGCGAGCCATGGCACGTCGGATGATGGCTCCAGCTGGCGCCCCGGCACTTTCTGTGGCATTGATGCTCGGTTTCAAAGACAAACGTGCGCAGGGCCAGGGGACCGCGGATGACTGCTCGTGCTGGCCCCGTTGGGCGGCATTGATGGTCGGTTGCAAAGAAAATGCGCGATTGCTCGTGTCGGGGCCTGGCAAGCCAAGGCCAAGCGAGCCATGGCAACGCGGATGATGGCTCGCTAGTGCTGGCGCCGTGCACAGTGGCCTCGCACACTCGCCCTGCACGCTTCCCTTGCACGCAGCCTTGCACACTAGCCTCGCATGCGAGCCTTGCACCCTAGCCATGCAAACTAGCCTTGCACGGTAGCCATGCACACAAGCCGTGCACATTAGCCATGCGCACAAGCCCCGCACACTAGCCTTGCGCACAACCCTTGCACACAAGCCATGCACTCGAGCAATGCACACAAGCCTTGCACTCAAGCAATGCACACAAGCCCTGGACACTAGCCTTGCACACGGGCCTGGCACACAAGCCTTGGGCACTAGCCTTGCGCACTAGCGTTCCACATGAGCCTTGCACACTAGCCTTGGACACTAGCCTTGCACACAGGCCTTGCACACTAGGCATGCTTGGGCGAGCTGATCCCGCATCAAGTCGACGGGTCTAGGCATTCTTGGGCGCAGATCCCGCATCGTCTCGTCGCGTCTGGGCGCAAACACGTCGCGTCTCGTTGCGTCTTCAGAAGTCGTCGCTAACAGCACCTTTGGTTGCCACTGGTGGTTAGGCTGGTTGGTTGCGCAAACCCTATAGGAGGGTGGCATGCTGGTGGGCGTTTTTGCCCGGATAGGCACTAGAATGTGCAGATTTTGGGCGTTTTTGCCTGGATAGGCTAAGGAATGGGCATGCTTTGGGCGTTTTTGCCCGGATAGGCACCGGAATGCTTGGCCTTGGCTTGTCCTAGCAAGGCATTGCTGGGTTGGGCTCCCTTGGCCTTTTGGGCGCCTTGGACGATGTCTTGCGAAGACCATGGGCACAAGGCCATGGCATATGGTGAGGAAAGGACCACGGTTGCCAAGGTTAGGCACCGGAATGCTTGGCCTTGGCTTGCCAAAGCAGGGCATTGCTGGGTTGGGCTCCCTTGGCCTTCCGGGCGCCTTGGACACTGTCTTGGGAAGACCATGGGCACAAGGCCATGGCATATGGTGGGGAATGGACCACGGTTGCCAAGGCTAGGCATATAGAGAGGAATTGCATTTTTGCCCGGATAGGCACCGGAATGCTTGGCCTTGGCTTGCCATAGCAGGGCATTGCTGGGTTGGGCTCCCTTGGCCTTCCGGGGGCCTTGGACGCTGTCTTGGGAAGACCATGGGCACAAGGCCATGGCATATAGTGAGGAATGGACCACGGTTGGCAAGGCTAGGCATATAGAGAGGAATGGACCACGGTTGCCAAGGTTGCGCAAGTTTTGGGCATTTTTTGCCCGGATATGCCCAAGTATGCCCCGATAGGCCCGTTACGCCCCGGTATGAACGCGTATGCCCGGATAGACTCGGTATGCCTTGGGATACATGCGTATGCCCCGATATGCGCACGTGTGCCCCAGTAGGGCTCGGTATGCCCCGGTATGTACGCGTGTGCCCCGATAGGCCCGGTATGCCCCGATATGCACACGTGTGCCCCAATAGGGGTCGGTATGCCCCGGTAGGTACGCGTGTGCCCCGTAATGCACGTTTCGCAGATCTCCCCGCATGTCCCGCCCCTATATGTAATACTTACTTACTTACTTACTTTCTTTCTTGCTTGCTTGCTTGCTTGCAATGGTTGGGAGTGCCCGGCATGCCCCGCTGCAGAGACCAAGGGCGCAATGACTTGGCACCGCGGATGCCGGGACTCCGGCACTTCCCGTGGCACTGATGGTTGGTTCCAAAGACAAAAGGCCGTGCAAGGCCACCGCACCGCGGATGATTTTGCTCGTGCTGGCGCCGTTGTGTGGCCAAAGAACATGCGCGAATGCTCGTGTCGGAAGGGTTGGTGTCCTGGCCCCGCGGGTGTCACGAATGCTCGGTTGCGAAGACCATGGGACCAGAGCCATGGCACGTCGGATGATGGCTCCAGCTGGCGCCCCGGCACTTTCTGTGGCATTGATGCTCGGTTTCAAAGACAAACGTGCGCAGTGCCAGGGGACCGCGGATGACTGCTCGTGCTGGCCCCGTTGGGCGGCATTGATGGTCGGTTGCAAAGAAAATGCGCGATTGCTCGTGTCGGGGCCCGGCAAGCCAAGGCCAAGCGAGCCATGGCACGTCGGATGATGGCTCCAGCTGGCGCCCCGGCACTTTCTGTGGCATTGATGCTCGGTTTCAAAGACAAACGTGCGCAGGGCCAGGGGACCGCGGATGACTGCTCGTGCTGGCCCCGTTGGGCGGCATTGATGGTCGGTTGCAAAGAAAATGCGCGATTGCTCGTGTCGGGGCCTGGCAAGCCAAGGCCAAGCGAGCCATGGCAACGCGGATGATGGCTCGCTAGTGCTGGCGCCGTGCACAGTGGCCTCGCACACTCGCCCTGCACGCTTCCCTTGCACGCAGCCTTGCACACTAGCCTCGCATGCGAGCCTTGCACCCTAGCCATGCAAACTAGCCTTGCACGGTAGCCATGCACACAAGCCGTGCACATTAGCCATGCGCACAAGCCCCGCACACTAGCCTTGCGCACAACCCTTGCACACAAGCCATGCACTCGAGCAATGCACACAAGCCTTGCACTCAAGCAATGCACACAAGCCCTGGACACTAGCCTTGCACACGGGCCTGGCACACAAGCCTTGGGCACTAGCCTTGCGCACTAGCGTTCCACATGAGCCTTGCACACTAGCCTTGGACACTAGCCTTGCACACAGGCCTTGCACACTAGGCATGCTTGGGCGAGCTGATCCCGCATCAAGTCGACGGGTCTAGGCATTCTTGGGCGCAGATCCCGCATCGTCTCGTCGCGTCTGGGCGCAAACACGTCGCGTCTCGTTGCGTCTTCAGAAGTCGTCGCTAACAGCACCTTTGGTTGCCACTGGTGGTTAGGCTGGTTGGTTGCGCAAACCCTATAGGAGGGTGGCATGCTGGTGGGCGTTTTTGCCCGGATAGGCACTAGAATGTGCAGATTTTGGGCGTTTTTGCCTGGATAGGCTAAGGAATGGGCATGCTTTGGGCGTTTTTGCCCGGATAGGCACCGGAATGCTTGGCCTTGGCTTGTCCTAGCAAGGCATTGCTGGGTTGGGCTCCCTTGGCCTTTTGGGCGCCTTGGACGATGTCTTGCGAAGACCATGGGCACAAGGCCATGGCATATGGTGAGGAAAGGACCACGGTTGCCAAGGTTAGGCACCGGAATGCTTGGCCTTGGCTTGCCAAAGCAGGGCATTGCTGGGTTGGGCTCCCTTGGCCTTCCGGGCGCCTTGGACACTGTCTTGGGAAGACCATGGGCACAAGGCCATGGCATATGGTGGGGAATGGACCACGGTTGCCAAGGCTAGGCATATAGAGAGGAATTGCATTTTTGCCCGGATAGGCACCGGAATGCTTGGCCTTGGCTTGCCATAGCAGGGCATTGCTGGGTTGGGCTCCCTTGGCCTTCCGGGGGCCTTGGACGCTGTCTTGGGAAGACCATGGGCACAAGGCCATGGCATATAGTGAGGAATGGACCACGGTTGGCAAGGCTAGGCATATAGAGAGGAATGGACCACGGTTGCCAAGGTTGCGCAAGTTTTGGGCATTTTTTGCCCGGATATGCCCAAGTATGCCCCGATAGGCCCGTTACGCCCCGGTATGAACGCGTATGCCCGGATAGACTCGGTATGCCTTGGGATACATGCGTATGCCCCGATATGCGCACGTGTGCCCCAGTAGGGCTCGGTATGCCCCGGTATGTACGCGTGTGCCCCGATAGGCCCGGTATGCCCCGATATGCACACGTGTGCCCCAATAGGGGTCGGTATGCCCCGGTAGGTACGCGTGTGCCCCGTAATGCACGTTTCGCAGATCTCCCCGCATGTCCCGCCCCTATATGTAATACTTACTTACTTACTTACTTTCTTTCTTGCTTGCTTGCTTGCTTGCAATGGTTGGGAGTGCCCGGCATGCCCCGCTGCAGAGACCAAGGGCGCAATGACTTGGCACCGCGGATGCCGGGACTCCGGCACTTCCCGTGGCACTGATGGTTGGTTCCAAAGACAAAAGGCCGTGCAAGGCCACCGCACCGCGGATGATTTTGCTCGTGCTGGCGCCGTTGTGTGGCCAAAGAACATGCGCGAATGCTCGTGTCGGAAGGGTTGGTGTCCTGGCCCCGCGGGTGTCACGAATGCTCGGTTGCGAAGACCATGGGACCAGAGCCATGGCACGTCGGATGATGGCTCCAGCTGGCGCCCCGGCACTTTCTGTGGCATTGATGCTCGGTTTCAAAGACAAACGTGCGCAGTGCCAGGGGACCGCGGATGACTGCTCGTGCTGGCCCCGTTGGGCGGCATTGATGGTCGGTTGCAAAGAAAATGCGCGATTGCTCGTGTCGGGGCCCGGCAAGCCAAGGCCAAGCGAGCCATGGCACGTCGGATGATGGCTCCAGCTGGCGCCCCGGCACTTTCTGTGGCATTGATGCTCGGTTTCAAAGACAAACGTGCGCAGGGCCAGGGGACCGCGGATGACTGCTCGTGCTGGCCCCGTTGGGCGGCATTGATGGTCGGTTGCAAAGAAAATGCGCGATTGCTCGTGTCGGGGCCTGGCAAGCCAAGGCCAAGCGAGCCATGGCAACGCGGATGATGGCTCGCTAGTGCTGGCGCCGTGCACAGTGGCCTCGCACACTCGCCCTGCACGCTTCCCTTGCACGCAGCCTTGCACACTAGCCTCGCATGCGAGCCTTGCACCCTAGCCATGCAAACTAGCCTTGCACGGTAGCCATGCACACAAGCCGTGCACATTAGCCATGCGCACAAGCCCCGCACACTAGCCTTGCGCACAACCCTTGCACACAAGCCATGCACTCGAGCAATGCACACAAGCCTTGCCCTCAAGCAATGCACACAAGCCCTGGACACTAGCCTTGCACACGGGCCTGGCACACAAGCCTTGGGCACTAGCCTTGCGCACTAGCGTTCCACATGAGCCTTGCACACTAGCCTTGGACACTAGCCTTGCACACAGGCCTTGCACACTAGGCATGCTTGGGCGAGCTGATCCCGCATCAAGTCGACGGGTCTAGGCATTCTTGGGCGCAGATCCCGCATCGTCTCGTCGCGTCTGGGCGCAAACACGTCGCGTCTCGTTGCGTCTTCAGAAGTCGTCGCTAACAGCACCTTTGGTTGCCACTGGTGGTTAGGCTGGTTGGTTGCGCAAACCCTATAGGAGGGTGGCATGCTGGTGGGCGTTTTTGCCCGGATAGGCACTAGAATGTGCAGATTTTGGGCGTTTTTGCCTGGATAGGCTAAGGAATGGGCATGCTTTGGGCGTTTTTGCCCGGATAGGCACCGGAATGCTTGGCCTTGGCTTGTCCTAGCAAGGCATTGCTGGGTTGGGCTCCCTTGGCCTTTTGGGCGCCTTGGACGATGTCTTGCGAAGACCATGGGCACAAGGCCATGGCATATGGTGAGGAAAGGACCACGGTTGCCAAGGTTAGGCACCGGAATGCTTGGCCTTGGCTTGCCAAAGCAGGGCATTGCTGGGTTGGGCTCCCTTGGCCTTCCGGGCGCCTTGGACACTGTCTTGGGAAGACCATGGGCACAAGGCCATGGCATATGGTGGGGAATGGACCACGGTTGCCAAGGCTAGGCATATAGAGAGGAATTGCATTTTTGCCCGGATAGGCACCGGAATGCTTGGCCTTGGCTTGCCATAGCAGGGCATTGCTGGGTTGGGCTCCCTTGGCCTTCCGGGGGCCTTGGACGCTGTCTTGGGAAGACCATGGGCACAAGGCCATGGCATATAGTGAGGAATGGACCACGGTTGGCAAGGCTAGGCATATAGAGAGGAATGGACCACGGTTGCCAAGGTTGCGCAAGTTTTGGGCATTTTTTGCCCGGATATGCCCAAGTATGCCCCGATAGGCCCGTTACGCCCCGGTATGAACGCGTATGCCCGGATAGACTCGGTATGCCTTGGGATACATGCGTATGCCCCGATATGCGCACGTGTGCCCCAGTAGGGCTCGGTATGCCCCGGTATGTACGCGTGTGCCCCGATAGGCCCGGTATGCCCCGATATGCACACGTGTGCCCCAATAGGGGTCGGTATGCCCCGGTAGGTACGCGTGTGCCCCGTAATGCACGTTTCGCAGATCTCCCCGCATGTCCCGCCCCTATATGTAATACTTACTTACTTACTTACTTTCTTTCTTGCTTGCTTGCTTGCTTGCAATGGTTGGGAGTGCCCGGCATGCCCCGCTGCAGAGACCAAGGGCGCAATGACTTGGCACCGCGGATGCCGGGACTCCGGCACTTCCCGTGGCACTGATGGTTGGTTCCAAAGACAAAAGGCCGTGCAAGGCCACCGCACCGCGGATGATTTTGCTCGTGCTGGCGCCGTTGTGTGGCCAAAGAACATGCGCGAATGCTCGTGTCGGAAGGGTTGGTGTCCTGGCCCCGCGGGTGTCACGAATGCTCGGTTGCGAAGACCATGGGACCAGAGCCATGGCACGTCGGATGATGGCTCCAGCTGGCGCCCCGGCACTTTCTGTGGCATTGATGCTCGGTTTCAAAGACAAACGTGCGCAGTGCCAGGGGACCGCGGATGACTGCTCGTGCTGGCCCCGTTGGGCGGCATTGATGGTCGGTTGCAAAGAAAATGCGCGATTGCTCGTGTCGGGGCCCGGCAAGCCAAGGCCAAGCGAGCCATGGCACGTCGGATGATGGCTCCAGCTGGCGCCCCGGCACTTTCTGTGGCATTGATGCTCGGTTTCAAAGACAAACGTGCGCAGGGCCAGGGGACCGCGGATGACTGCTCGTGCTGGCCCCGTTGGGCGGCATTGATGGTCGGTTGCAAAGAAAATGCGCGATTGCTCGTGTCGGGGCCTGGCAAGCCAAGGCCAAGCGAGCCATGGCAACGCGGATGATGGCTCGCTAGTGCTGGCGCCGTGCACAGTGGCCTCGCACACTCGCCCTGCACGCTTCCCTTGCACGCAGCCTTGCACACTAGCCTCGCATGCGAGCCTTGCACCCTAGCCATGCAAACTAGCCTTGCACGGTAGCCATGCACACAAGCCGTGCACATTAGCCATGCGCACAAGCCCCGCACACTAGCCTTGCGCACAACCCTTGCACACAAGCCATGCACTCGAGCAATGCACACAAGCCTTGCACTCAAGCAATGCACACAAGCCCTGGACACTAGCCTTGCACACGGGCCTGGCACACAAGCCTTGGGCACTAGCCTTGCGCACTAGCGTTCCACATGAGCCTTGCACACTAGCCTTGGACACTAGCCTTGCACACAGGCCTTGCACACTAGGCATGCTTGGGCGAGCTGATCCCGCATCAAGTCGACGGGTCTAGGCATTCTTGGGCGCAGATCCCGCATCGTCTCGTCGCGTCTGGGCGCAAACACGTCGCGTCTCGTTGCGTCTTCAGAAGTCGTCGCTAACAGCACCTTTGGTTGCCACTGGTGGTTAGGCTGGTTGGTTGCGCAAACCCTATAGGAGGGTGGCATGCTGGTGGGCGTTTTTGCCCGGATAGGCACTAGAATGTGCAGATTTTGGGCGTTTTTGCCTGGATAGGCTAAGGAATGGGCATGCTTTGGGCGTTTTTGCCCGGATAGGCACCGGAATGCTTGGCCTTGGCTTGTCCTAGCAAGGCATTGCTGGGTTGGGCTCCCTTGGCCTTTTGGGCGCCTTGGACGATGTCTTGCGAAGACCATGGGCACAAGGCCATGGCATATGGTGAGGAAAGGACCACGGTTGCCAAGGTTAGGCACCGGAATGCTTGGCCTTGGCTTGCCAAAGCAGGGCATTGCTGGGTTGGGCTCCCTTGGCCTTCCGGGCGCCTTGGACACTGTCTTGGGAAGACCATGGGCACAAGGCCATGGCATATGGTGGGGAATGGACCACGGTTGCCAAGGCTAGGCATATAGAGAGGAATTGCATTTTTGCCCGGATAGGCACCGGAATGCTTGGCCTTGGCTTGCCATAGCAGGGCATTGCTGGGTTGGGCTCCCTTGGCCTTCCGGGGGCCTTGGACGCTGTCTTGGGAAGACCATGGGCACAAGGCCATGGCATATAGTGAGGAATGGACCACGGTTGGCAAGGCTAGGCATATAGAGAGGAATGGACCACGGTTGCCAAGGTTGCGCAAGTTTTGGGCATTTTTTGCCCGGATATGCCCAAGTATGCCCCGATAGGCCCGTTACGCCCCGGTATGAACGCGTATGCCCGGATAGACTCGGTATGCCTTGGGATACATGCGTATGCCCCGATAGGCTTGGTACGCCCCGATATGCGCACGTGTGCCCCAGTAGGGCTCGGTATGCCCCGGTATGTACGCGTGTGCCCCGATAGGCCCGGTATGCCCCGATATGCACACGTGTGCCCCAATAGGGGTCGGTATGCCCCGGTAGGTACGCGTGTGCCCCGTAATGCACGTTTCGCAGATCTCCCCGCATGTCCCGCCCCTATATGTAATACTTACTTACTTACTTACTTTCTTTCTTGCTTGCTTGCTTGCTTGCAATGGTTGGGAGTGCCCGGCATGCCCCGCTGCAGAGACCAAGGGCGCAATGACTTGGCACCGCGGATGCCGGGACTCCGGCACTTCCCGTGGCACTGATGGTTGGTTCCAAAGACAAAAGGCCGTGCAAGGCCACCACACCGCGGATGATTTTGCTCGTGCTGGCGCCGTTGTGTGGCCAAAGAACATGCGCGAATGCTCGTGTCGGAAGGGTTGGTGTCCTGGCCCCGCGGGTGTCACGAATGCTCGGTTGCGAAGACCATGGGACCAGAGCCATGGCACGTCGGATGATGGCTCCAGCTGGCGCCCCGGCACTTTCTGTGGCATTGATGCTCGGTTTCAAAGACAAACGTGCGCAGGGCCAGGGGACCGCGGATGACTGCTCGTGCTGGCCCCGTTGGGCGGCATTGATGGTCGGTTGCAAAGAAAATGCGCGATTGCTCGTGTCGGGGCCTGGCAAGCCAAGGCCAAGCGAGCCATGGCAACGCGGATGATGGCTCCAGCTGGCGCCCCGGCACTTTCTGTGGCATTGATGCTCGGTTTCGAAGACAAACGTGCGCAGGGCCAGGGGACCGCGGAGGACTGCTCGTGCTGGCCCCGTTGGGCGGCATTGATGGTGTGTTGCAGAGAGCATGTGCGATTGCAAGTGTCGGCCGGGTTTGGGTTCCCTTGGGCTTTCGGGTGCCTTGGACGCTGTCTTGCGAAGACCATGGGCACAAGGCCCCGTCCTGGCCCCTTGTTCGATTCGCTCTCGTCTTGCGCTTGCTTCCAAGGTCCTCCATGACCTTCCCCATGGCCTTGCTAGATCCCCCCCATGACGCATGACCTCTGTCCGTTGATTGGTTTTGAGTGCACACCATGCCCGGCTTGGCACCGTGTTGTCGCGTGAGTGGCATTTGGATCGTGCATGCTGGTGGGCTACCTGCCAATGCGCACAAGCCTTGCACACTAGCCTTGCGCACGAGCCTTGCACAAAAGCCTTGGACACAAGCCTTGCGCACAAGCCATGCGCACAAGCCTTGGACGCTAGCCTTGCACACAAGCCATGCATACAAGCCTTGCTCACAAGCCTTGGGCACTGGCCCATCGCAGTAGCCTTGCACACAAGCCTTGCGCACTAGCTTTGGGCACGAGCCTTGCGCACTTGCCTTGGGCACTAGCCTTGCACACAACCCTTGGGAACTAGCCTTGCGCACCAGCCTTGCCCACAAGCCTTGCACACCAGCCTTGCACACTAGCCTTGCATACAAGCCTTGCACACTAGCCTTGCACACAGGCCATGCTCACTAGCCTTGGGCACTAGCCTTGCACACAGACCTTGGGCACTAGCCTTGCGCACTAGCCTTGCCCACGAGCCTTGCACACTAGCCTTGCACGCAGGCCTTGCACGCTAGGCATGCTTGGGCCAGCAGCTCCCGCATCAAGTCGGCGGGTGTAGGCACGGTTGGGCGCAGATCCCGCATCGCCTCGTCGCGTCTGGGCGCAAACCCGTCGCGTCTCGTTGCGTCTTCAGAAGTCGTCGCTAACAGCACCTTTGGTTGCCACTGGTGGTTAGGCGGGTTGGTTGCGCAAACCCTATAGGAGGGTGGCATGCTGCGGGGCGCTGGAATGCGCAGGCTTAGGGCGTTTTTGCCCGGATAGGCACTGGAATGTGCTGGTTTTGGGCGTTTTTGCCTGGATAGGCTAAGGAATGGGCATGCTTTGGGCGTTTTCCCCGGATAGGCACTGGAATGGGCTGGTTTTGGGCGTTTTTGCCTGGATAGGCTAACGAATGGGGCATGCTTTGGGCGTTTTTGCCCGGGTAGGCACTGGAATGCCTGGCCTTGGCTGGGCATTGCTGGGTTGGGCTCCCTTGGCCTTTCAGGCGCCTTGGATGCTGTCTTGTGAAGACCATGGGCACAAGGCCATGGCA
>NW_027518757.1:137500-142500 GCF_043159265.1 Tasmannia lanceolata | reverse complement strand
AGCCTCGCATGCGAGCCTTGCACCCTAGCCATGCAAACTAGCCTTGCACGGTAGCCATGCACACAAGCCGTGCACATTAGCCATGCGCACAAGCCCCGCACACTAGCCTTGCGCACAACCCTTGCACACAAGCCATGCACTCGAGCAATGCACACAAGCCTTGCACTCAAGCAATGCACACAAGCCCTGGACACTAGCCTTGCACACGGGCCTGGCACACAAGCCTTGGGCACTAGCCTTGCGCACTAGCGTTCCACATGAGCCTTGCACACTAGCCTTGGACACTAGCCTTGCACACAGGCCTTGCACACTAGGCATGCTTGGGCGAGCTGATCCCGCATCAAGTCGACGGGTCTAGGCATTCTTGGGCGCAGATCCCGCATCGTCTCGTCGCGTCTGGGCGCAAACACGTCGCGTCTCGTTGCGTCTTCAGAAGTCGTCGCTAACAGCACCTTTGGTTGCCACTGGTGGTTAGGCTGGTTGGTTGCGCAAACCCTATAGGAGGGTGGCATGCTGGTGGGCGTTTTTGCCCGGATAGGCACTAGAATGTGCAGATTTTGGGCGTTTTTGCCTGGATAGGCTAAGGAATGGGCATGCTTTGGGCGTTTTTGCCCGGATAGGCACCGGAATGCTTGGCCTTGGCTTGTCCTAGCAAGGCATTGCTGGGTTGGGCTCCCTTGGCCTTTTGGGCGCCTTGGACGATGTCTTGCGAAGACCATGGGCACAAGGCCATGGCATATGGTGAGGAAAGGACCACGGTTGCCAAGGTTAGGCACCGGAATGCTTGGCCTTGGCTTGCCAAAGCAGGGCATTGCTGGGTTGGGCTCCCTTGGCCTTCCGGGCGCCTTGGACACTGTCTTGGGAAGACCATGGGCACAAGGCCATGGCATATGGTGGGGAATGGACCACGGTTGCCAAGGCTAGGCATATAGAGAGGAATTGCATTTTTGCCCGGATAGGCACCGGAATGCTTGGCCTTGGCTTGCCATAGCAGGGCATTGCTGGGTTGGGCTCCCTTGGCCTTCCGGGGGCCTTGGACGCTGTCTTGGGAAGACCATGGGCACAAGGCCATGGCATATAGTGAGGAATGGACCACGGTTGGCAAGGCTAGGCATATAGAGAGGAATGGACCACGGTTGCCAAGGTTGCGCAAGTTTTGGGCATTTTTTGCCCGGATATGCCCAAGTATGCCCCGATAGGCCCGTTACGCCCCGGTATGAACGCGTATGCCCGGATAGACTCGGTATGCCTTGGGATACATGCGTATGCCCCGATAGGCTTGGTACGCCCCGATATGCGCACGTGTGCCCCAGTAGGGCTCGGTATGCCCCGGTATGTACGCGTGTGCCCCGATAGGCCCGGTATGCCCCGATATGCACACGTGTGCCCCAATAGGGGTCGGTATGCCCCGGTAGGTACGCGTGTGCCCCGTAATGCACGTTTCGCAGATCTCCCCGCATGTCCCGCCCCTATATGTAATACTTACTTACTTACTTACTTTCTTTCTTGCTTGCTTGCTTGCTTGCAATGGTTGGGAGTGCCCGGCATGCCCCGCTGCAGAGACCAAGGGCGCAATGACTTGGCACCGCGGATGCCGGGACTCCGGCACTTCCCGTGGCACTGATGGTTGGTTCCAAAGACAAAAGGCCGTGCAAGGCCACCGCACCGCGGATGATTTTGCTCGTGCTGGCGCCGTTGTGTGGCCAAAGAACATGCGCGAATGCTCGTGTCGGAAGGGTTGGTGTCCTGGCCCCGCGGGTGTCACGAATGCTCGGTTGCGAAGACCATGGGACCAGAGCCGTGGCACGTCGGATGATGGCTCCAGCTGGCGCCCCGGCACTTTCTGTGGCATTGATGCTCGGTTTCAAAGACAAACGTGCGCAGTGCCAGGGGACCGCGGATGACTGCTCGTGCTGGCCCCGTTGGGCGGCATTGATGGTCGGTTGCAAAGAAAATGCGCGATTGCTCGTGTCGGGGCCCGGCAAGCCAAGGCCAAGCGAGCCATGGCACGTCGGATGATGGCTCCAGCTGGCGCCCCGGCACTTTCTGTGGCATTGATGCTCGGTTTCAAAGACAAACGTGCGCAGGGCCAGGGGACCGCGGATGACTGCTCGTGCTGGCCCCGTTGGGCGGCATTGATGGTCGGTTGCAAAGAAAATGCGCGATTGCTCGTGTCGGGGCCTGGCAAGCCAAGGCCAAGCGAGCCATGGCAACGCGGATGATGGCTCGCTAGTGCTGGCGCCGTGCACAGTGGCCTCGCACACTCGCCCTGCACGCTTCCCTTGCACGCAGCCTTGCACACTAGCCTCGCATGCGAGCCTTGCACCCTAGCCATGCAAACTAGCCTTGCACGGTAGCCATGCACACAAGCCGTGCACATTAGCCATGCGCACAAGCCCCGCACACTAGCCTTGCGCACAACCCTTGCACACAAGCCATGCACTCGAGCAATGCACACAAGCCTTGCACTCAAGCAATGCACACAAGCCCTGGACACTAGCCTTGCACACGGGCCTGGCACACAAGCCTTGGGCACTAGCCTTGCGCACTAGCGTTCCACATGAGCCTTGCACACTAGCCTTGGACACTAGCCTTGCACACAGGCCTTGCACACTAGGCATGCTTGGGCGAGCTGATCCCGCATCAAGTCGACGGGTCTAGGCATTCTTGGGCGCAGATCCCGCATCGTCTCGTCGCGTCTGGGCGCAAACACGTCGCGTCTCGTTGCGTCTTCAGAAGTCGTCGCTAACAGCACCTTTGGTTGCCACTGGTGGTTAGGCTGGTTGGTTGCGCAAACCCTATAGGAGGGTGGCATGCTGGTGGGCGTTTTTGCCCGGATAGGCACTAGAATGTGCAGATTTTGGGCGTTTTTGCCTGGATAGGCTAAGGAATGGGCATGCTTTGGGCGTTTTTGCCCGGATAGGCACCGGAATGCTTGGCCTTGGCTTGTCCTAGCAAGGCATTGCTGGGTTGGGCTCCCTTGGCCTTTTGGGCGCCTTGGACGATGTCTTGCGAAGACCATGGGCACAAGGCCATGGCATATGGTGAGGAAAGGACCACGGTTGCCAAGGTTAGGCACCGGAATGCTTGGCCTTGGCTTGCCAAAGCAGGGCATTGCTGGGTTGGGCTCCCTTGGCCTTCCGGGCGCCTTGGACACTGTCTTGGGAAGACCATGGGCACAAGGCCATGGCATATGGTGGGGAATGGACCACGGTTGCCAAGGCTAGGCATATAGAGAGGAATCGCATTTTTGCCCGGATAGGCACCGGAATGCTTGGCCTTGGCTTGCCATAGCAGGGCATCGCTGGGTTGGGCTCCCTTGGCCTTCCGGGGGCCTTGGACGCTGTCTTGGGAAGACCATGGGCACAAGGCCATGGCATATAGTGAGGAATGGACCACGGTTGGCAAGGCTAGGCATATAGAGAGGAATGGACCACGGTTGCCAAGGTTGCGCAAGTTTTGGGCATTTTTTGCCCGGATATGCCCAAGTATGCCCCGATAGGCCCGTTACGCCCCGGTATGAACGCGTATGCCCGGATAGACTCGGTATGCCTTGGGATACATGCGTATGCCCCGATAGGCTTGGTACGCCCCGATATGCGCACGTGTGCCCCAGTAGGGCTCGGTATGCCCCGGTATGTACGCGTGTGCCCCGATAGGCCCGGTATGCCCCGATATGCACACGTGTGCCCCAATAGGGGTCGGTATGCCCCGGTAGGTACGCGTGTGCCCCGTAATGCACGTTTCGCAGATCTCCCCGCATGTCCCGCCCCTATATGTAATACTTACTTACTTACTTACTTTCTTTCTTGCTTGCTTGCTTGCTTGCAATGGTTGGGAGTGCCCGGCATGCCCCGCTGCAGAGACCAAGGGCGCAATGACTTGGCACCGCGGATGCCGGGACTCCGGCACTTCCCGTGGCACTGATGGTTGGTTCCAAAGACAAAAGGCCGTGCAAGGCCACCGCACCGCGGATGATTTTGCTCGTGCTGGCGCCGTTGTGTGGCCAAAGAACATGCGCGAATGCGCGTGTCGGAAGGGTTGGTGTCCTGGCCCCGCGGGTGTCACGAATGCTCGGTTGCGAAGACCATGGGACCAGAGCCATGGCACGTCGGATGATGGCTCCAGCTGGCGCCCCGGCACTTTCTGTGGCATTGATGCTCGGTTTCAAAGACAAACGTGCGCAGGGCCAGGGGACCGCGGATGACTGCTCGTGCTGGCCCCGTTGGGCGGCATTGATGGTCGGTTGCAAAGAAAATGCGCGATTGCTCGTGTCGGGGCCTGGCAAGCCAAGGCCAAGCGAGCCATGGCAACGCGGATGATGGCTCCAGCTGGCGCCCCGGCACTTTCTGTGGCATTGATGCTCGGTTTCGAAGACAAACGTGCGCAGGGCCAGGGGACCGCGGAGGACTGCTCGTGCTGGCCCCGTTGGGCGGCATTGATGGTGTGTTGCAGAGAGCATGTGCGATTGCAAGTGTCGGCCGGGTTTGGGTTCCCTTGGGCTTTCGGGTGCCTTGGACGCTGTCTTGCGAAGACCATGGGCACAAGGCCCCGTCCTGGCCCCTTGTTCGATTCGCTCTCGTCTTGCGCTTGCTTCCAAGGTCCTCCATGACCTTCCCCATGGCCTTGCTAGATCCCCCCCATGACGCATGACCTCTGTCCGTTGATTGGTTTTGAGTGCACACCATGCCCGGCTTGGCACCGTGTTGTCGCGTGAGTGGCATTTGGATCGTGCATGCTGGTGGGCTACCTGCCAATGCGCACAAGCCTTGCACACTAGCCTTGCGCACGAGCCTTGCACAAAAGCCTTGGACACAAGCCTTGCGCACAAGCCATGCGCACAAGCCTTGGACGCTAGCCTTGCACACAAGCCATGCATACAAGCCTTGCTCACAAGCCTTGGGCACTGGCCCATCGCAGTAGCCTTGCACACAAGCCTTGCGCACTAGCTTTGGGCACGAGCCTTGCGCACTTGCCTTGGGCACTAGCCTTGCACACAA
>NW_027518757.1:112500-117500 GCF_043159265.1 Tasmannia lanceolata | reverse complement strand
AATGGGCATGCTTTGGGCGTTTTTGCCCGGATAGGCACCGGAATGCTTGGCCTTGGCTTGTCCTAGCAAGGCATTGCTGGGTTGGGCTCCCTTGGCCTTTTGGGCGCCTTGGACGATGTCTTGCGAAGACCATGGGCACAAGGCCATGGCATATGGTGAGGAAAGGACCACGGTTGCCAAGGTTAGGCACCGGAATGCTTGGCCTTGGCTTGCCCTAGCAGGGCATTGCTGGGTTGGGCTCCCTTGGCCTTTTGGGCGCCTTGGACGATGTCTTGCGAAGACCATGGGCACAAGGCCATGGCATATGGTGAGGAAAGGACCACGGTTGCCAAGGTTAGGCACCGGAATGCTTGGCCTTGGCTTGCCAAAGCAGGGCATTGCTGGGTTGGGCTCCCTTGGCCTTCCGGGCGCCTTGGACACTGTCTTGGGAAGACCATGGGCACAAGGCCATGGCATATGGTGGGGAATGGACCACGGTTGCCAAGGCTAGGCATATAGAGAGGAATCGCATTTTTGCCCGGATAGGCACCGGAATGCTTGGCCTTGGCTTGCCATAGCAGGGCATTGCTGGGTTGGGCTCCCTTGGCCTTCCGGGGGCCTTGGACGCTGTCTTGGGAAGACCATGGGCACAAGGCCATGGCATATAGTGAGGAATGGACCACGGTTGGCAAGGCTAGGCATATAGAGAGGAATGGACCACGGTTGCCAAGGTTGCGCAAGTTTTGGGCATTTTTTGCCCGGATATGCCCAAGTATGCCCCGATAGGCCCGTTACGCCCCGGTATGAACGCGTATGCCCGGATAGACTCGGTATGCCTTGGGATACATGCGTATGCCCCGATAGGCTTGGTACGCCCCGATATGCGCACGTGTGCCCCAGTAGGGCTCGGTATGCCCCGGTATGTACGCGTGTGCCCCGATAGGCCCGGTATGCCCCGATATGCACACGTGTGCCCCAATAGGGGTCGGTATGCCCCGGTAGGTACGCGTGTGCCCCGTAATGCACGTTTCGCAGATCTCCCCGCATGTCCCGCCCCTATATGTAATACTTACTTACTTACTTTCTTTCTTTCTTGCTTGCTTGCTTGCTTGCAATGGTTGGGAGTGCCCGGCATGCCCCGCTGCAGAGACCAAGGGCGCAATGACTTGGCACCGCGGATGCCGGGACTCCGGCACTTCCCGTGGCACTGATGGTTGGTTCCAAAGACAAAAGGCCGTGCAAGGCCACCGCACCGCGGATGATTTTGCTCGTGCTGGCGCCGTTGTGTGGCCAAAGAACATGCGCGAATGCTCGTGTCGGAAGGGTTGGTGTCCTGGCCCCGCGGGTGTCACGAATGCTCGGTTGCGAAGACCATGGGACCAGAGCCATGGCACGTCGGATGATGGCTCCAGCTGGCGCCCCGGCACTTTCTGTGGCATTGATGCTCGGTTTCAAAGACAAACGTGCGCAGTGCCAGGGGACCGCGGATGACTGCTCGTGCTGGCCCCGTTGGGCGGCATTGATGGTCGGTTGCAAAGAAAATGCGCGATTGCTCGTGTCGGGGCCCGGCAAGCCAAGGCCAAGCGAGCCATGGCACGTCGGATGATGGCTCCAGCTGGCGCCCCGGCACTTTCTGTGGCATTGATGCTCGGTTTCAAAGACAAACGTGCGCAGGGCCAGGGGACCGCGGATGACTGCTCGTGCTGGCCCCGTTGGGCGGCATTGATGGTCGGTTGCAAAGAAAATGCGCGATTGCTCGTGTCGGGGCCTGGCAAGCCAAGGCCAAGCGAGCCATGGCAACGCGGATGATGGCTCGCTAGTGCTGGCGCCGTGC
This sequence comes from Tasmannia lanceolata, assembly GCF_043159265.1. Lineage (NCBI taxonomy): Eukaryota > Viridiplantae > Streptophyta > Magnoliopsida > Canellales > Winteraceae > Tasmannia > Tasmannia lanceolata. The sequence goes on along the minus strand of NW_027518757.1, from coordinate 115,687 downwards.
ACAGTGGCCTCGCACACTCGCCCTGCACGCTTCCCTTGCACGCAGCCTTGCACACTAGCCTCGCATGCGAGCCTTGCACCCTAGCCATGCAAACTAGCCTTGCACGGTAGCCATGCACACAAGCCGTGCACATTAGCCATGCGCACAAGCCCCGCACACTAGCCTTGCGCACAACCCTTGCACACAAGCCATGCACTCGAGCAATGCACACAAGCCTTGCACTCAAGCAATGCACACAAGCCCTGGACACTAGCCTTGCACACGGGCCTGGCACACAAGCCTTGGGCACTAGCCTTGCGCACTAGCGTTCCACATGAGCCTTGCACACTAGCCTTGGACACTAGCCTTGCACACAGGCCTTGCACACTAGGCATGCTTGGGCGAGCTGATCCCGCATCAAGTCGACGGGTCTAGGCATTCTTGGGCGCAGATCCCGCATCGTCTCGTCGCGTCTGGGCGCAAACACGTCGCGTCTCGTTGCGTCTTCAGAAGTCGTCGCTAACAGCACCTTTGGTTGCCACTGGTGGTTAGGCTGGTTGGTTGCGCAAACCCTATAGGAGGGTGGCATGCTGGTGGGCGTTTTTGCCCGGATAGGCACTAGAATGTGCAGATTTTGGGCGTTTTTGCCTGGATAGGCTAAGGAATGGGCATGCTTTGGGCGTTTTTGCCCGGATAGGCACCGGAATGCTTGGCCTTGGCTTGTCCTAGCAAGGCATTGCTGGGTTGGGCTCCCTTGGCCTTTTGGGCGCCTTGGACGATGTCTTGCGAAGACCATGGGCACAAGGCCATGGCATATGGTGAGGAAAGGACCACGGTTGCCAAGGTTAGGCACCGGAATGCTTGGCCTTGGCTTGCCAAAGCAGGGCATTGCTGGGTTGGGCTCCCTTGGCCTTCCGGGCGCCTTGGACACTGTCTTGGGAAGACCATGGGCACAAGGCCATGGCATATGGTGGGGAATGGACCACGGTTGCCAAGGCTAGGCATATAGAGAGGAATTGCATTTTTGCCCGGATAGGCACCGGAATGCTTGGCCTTGGCTTGCCATAGCAGGGCATTGCTGGGTTGGGCTCCCTTGGCCTTCCGGGGGCCTTGGACGCTGTCTTGGGAAGACCATGGGCACAAGGCCATGGCATATAGTGAGGAATGGACCACGGTTGGCAAGGCTAGGCATATAGAGAGGAATGGACCACGGTTGCCAAGGTTGCGCAAGTTTTGGGCATTTTTTGCCCGGATATGCCCAAGTATGCCCCGATAGGCCCGTTACGCCCCGGTATGAACGCGTATGCCCGGATAGACTCGGTATGCCTTGGGATACATGCGTATGCCCCGATAGGCTTGGTACGCCCCGATATGCGCACGTGTGCCCCAGTAGGGCTCGGTATGCCCCGGTATGTACGCGTGTGCCCCGATAGGCCCGGTATGCCCCGATATGCACACGTGTGCCCCAATAGGGGTCGGTATGCCCCGGTAGGTACGCGTGTGCCCCGTAATGCACGTTTCGCAGATCTCCCCGCATGTCCCGCCCCTATATGTAATACTTACTTACTTACTTACTTTCTTTCTTGCTTGCTTGCTTGCTTGCAATGGTTGGGAGTGCCCGGCATGCCCCGCTGCAGAGACCAAGGGCGCAATGACTTGGCACCGCGGATGCCGGGACTCCGGCACTTCCCGTGGCACTGATGGTTGGTTCCAAAGACAAAAGGCCGTGCAAGGCCACCACACCGCGGATGATTTTGCTCGTGCTGGCGCCGTTGTGTGGCCAAAGAACATGCGCGAATGCTCGTGTCGGAAGGGTTGGTGTCCTGGCCCCGCGGGTGTCACGAATGCTCGGTTGCGAAGACCATGGGACCAGAGCCATGGCACGTCGGATGATGGCTCCAGCTGGCGCCCCGGCACTTTCTGTGGCATTGATGCTCGGTTTCAAAGACAAACGTGCGCAGGGCCAGGGGACCGCGGATGACTGCTCGTGCTGGCCCCGTTGGGCGGCATTGATGGTCGGTTGCAAAGAAAATGCGCGATTGCTCGTGTCGGGGCCTGGCAAGCCAAGGCCAAGCGAGCCATGACAACGCGGATGATGGCTCCAGCTGGCGCCCCGGCACTTTCTGTGGCATTGATGCTCGGTTTCGAAGACAAACGTGCGCAGGGCCAGGGGACCGCGGAGGACTGCTCGTGCTGGCCCCGTTGGGCGGCATTGATGGTGTGTTGCAGAGAGCATGTGCGATTGCAAGTGTCGGCCGGGTTTGGGTTCCCTTGGGCTTTCGGGTGCCTTGGACGCTGTCTTGCGAAGACCATGGGCACAAGGCCCCGTCCTGGCCCCTTGTTCGATTCGCTCTCGTCTTGCGCTTGCTTCCAAGGTCCTCCATGACCTTCCCCATGGCCTTGCTAGATCCCCCCCATGACGCATGACCTCTGTCCGTTGATTGGTTTTGAGTGCACACCATGCCCGGCTTGGCACCGTGTTGTCGCGTGAGTGGCATTTGGATCGTGCATGCTGGTGGGCTACCTGCCAATGCGCACAAGCCTTGCACACTAGCCTTGCGCACGAGCCTTGCACAAAAGCCTTGGACACAAGCCTTGCGCACAAGCCATGCGCACAAGCCTTGGACGCTAGCCTTGCACACAAGCCATGCATACAAGCCTTGCTCACAAGCCTTGGGCACTGGCCCATCGCAGTAGCCTTGCACACAAGCCTTGCGCACTAGCTTTGGGCACGAGCCTTGCGCACTTGCCTTGGGCACTAGCCTTGCACACAACCCTTGGGAACTAGCCTTGCGCACCAGCCTTGCCCACAAGCCTTGCACACCAGCCTTGCACACTAGCCTTGCATACAAGCCTTGCACACTAGCCTTGCACACAGGCCATGCTCACTAGCCTTGGGCACTAGCCTTGCACACAGACCTTGGGCACTAGCCTTGCGCACTAGCCTTGCCCACGAGCCTTGCACACTAGCCTTGCACGCAGGCCTTGCACGCTAGGCATGCTTGGGCCAGCAGCTCCCGCATCAAGTCGGCGGGTGTAGGCACGGTTGGGCGCAGATCCCGCATCGCCTCGTCGCGTCTGGGCGCAAACCCGTCGCGTCTCGTTGCGTCTTCAGAAGTCGTCGCTAACAGCACCTTTGGTTGCCACTGGTGGTTAGGCGGGTTGGTTGCGCAAACCCTATAGGAGGGTGGCATGCTGCGGGGCGCTG
>NW_027518757.1:100000-102500 GCF_043159265.1 Tasmannia lanceolata | reverse complement strand
ATGGCACGTCGGATGATGGCTCCAGCTGGCGCCCCGGCACTTTCTGTGGCATTGATGCTCGGTTTCAAAGACAAACGTGCGCAGGGCCAGGGGACCGCGGATGACTGCTCGTGCTGGCCCCGTTGGGCGGCATTGATGGTCGGTTGCAAAGAAAATGCGCGATTGCTCGTGTCGGGGCCTGGCAAGCCAAGGCCAAGCGAGCCATGGCAACGCGGATGATGGCTCGCTAGTGCTGGCGCCGTGCACAGTGGCCTCGCACACTCGCCCTGCACGCTTCCCTTGCACGCAGCCTTGCACACTAGCCTCGCATGCGAGCCTTGCACCCTAGCCATGCAAACTAGCCTTGCACGGTAGCCATGCACACAAGCCGTGCACATTAGCCATGCGCACAAGCCCCGCACACTAGCCTTGCGCACAACCCTTGCACACAAGCCATGCACTCGAGCAATGCACACAAGCCTTGCACTCAAGCAATGCACACAAGCCCTGGACACTAGCCTTGCACACGGGCCTGGCACACAAGCCTTGGGCACTAGCCTTGCGCACTAGCGTTCCACATGAGCCTTGCACACTAGCCTTGGACACTAGCCTTGCACACAGGCCTTGCACACTAGGCATGCTTGGGCGAGCTGATCCCGCATCAAGTCGACGGGTCTAGGCATTCTTGGGCGCAGATCCCGCATCGTCTCGTCGCGTCTGGGCGCAAACACGTCGCGTCTCGTTGCGTCTTCAGAAGTCGTCGCTAACAGCACCTTTGGTTGCCACTGGTGGTTAGGCTGGTTGGTTGCGCAAACCCTATAGGAGGGTGGCATGCTGGTGGGCGTTTTTGCCCGGATAGGCACTAGAATGTGCAGATTTTGGGCGTTTTTGCCTGGATAGGCTAAGGAATGGGCATGCTTTGGGCGTTTTTGCCCGGATAGGCACCGGAATGCTTGGCCTTGGCTTGTCCTAGCAAGGCATTGCTGGGTTGGGCTCCCTTGGCCTTTTGGGCGCCTTGGACGATGTCTTGCGAAGACCATGGGCACAAGGCCATGGCATATGGTGAGGAAAGGACCACGGTTGCCAAGGTTAGGCACCGGAATGCTTGGCCTTGGCTTGCCAAAGCAGGGCATTGCTGGGTTGGGCTCCCTTGGCCTTCCGGGCGCCTTGGACACTGTCTTGGGAAGACCATGGGCACAAGGCCATGGCATATGGTGGGGAATGGACCACGGTTGCCAAGGCTAGGCATATAGAGAGGAATTGCATTTTTGCCCGGATAGGCACCGGAATGCTTGGCCTTGGCTTGCCATAGCAGGGCATTGCTGGGTTGGGCTCCCTTGGCCTTCCGGGGGCCTTGGACGCTGTCTTGGGAAGACCATGGGCACAAGGCCATGGCATATAGTGAGGAATGGACCACGGTTGGCAAGGCTAGGCATATAGAGAGGAATGGACCACGGTTGCCAAGGTTGCGCAAGTTTTGGGCATTTTTTGCCCGGATATGCCCAAGTATGCCCCGATAGGCCCGTTACGCCCCGGTATGAACGCGTATGCCCGGATAGACTCGGTATGCCTTGGGATACATGCGTATGCCCCGATAGGCTTGGTACGCCCCGATATGCGCACGTGTGCCCCAGTAGGGCTCGGTATGCCCCGGTATGTACGCGTGTGCCCCGATAGGCCCGGTATGCCCCGATATGCACACGTGTGCCCCAATAGGGGTCGGTATGCCCCGGTAGGTACGCGTGTGCCCCGTAATGCACGTTTCGCAGATCTCCCCGCATGTCCCGCCCCTATATGTAATACTTACTTACTTACTTACTTTCTTTCTTGCTTGCTTGCTTGCTTGCAATGGTTGGGAGTGCCCGGCATGCCCCGCTGCAGAGACCAAGGGCGCAATGACTTGGCACCGCGGATGCCGGGACTCCGGCACTTCCCGTGGCACTGATGGTTGGTTCCAAAGACAAAAGGCCGTGCAAGGCCACCGCACCGCGGATGATTTTGCTCGTGCTGGCGCCGTTGTGTGGCCAAAGAACATGCGCGAATGCTCGTGTCGGAAGGGTTGGTGTCCTGGCCCCGCGGGTGTCACGAATGCTCGGTTGCGAAGACCATGGGACCAGAGCCATGGCACGTCGGATGATGGCTCCAGCTGGCGCCCCGGCACTTTCTGTGGCATTGATGCTCGGTTTCAAAGACAAACGTGCGCAGGGCCAGGGGACCGCGGATGACTGCTCGTGCTGGCCCCGTTGGGCGGCATTGATGGTCGGTTCCAAAGAAAATGCGCGATTGCTCGTGTCGGGGCCTGGCAAGCCAAGGCCAAGCGAGCCATGGCAACGCGGATGATGGCTCCAGCTGGCGCCCCGGCACTTTCTGTGGCATTGATGCTCGGTTTCGAAGACAAACGTGCGCAGGGCCAGGGGACCGCGGAGGACTGCTCGTGCTGGCCCCGTTGGGCGGCATTGATGGTGTGTTGCAGAGAGCATGTGCGATTGCAAGTGTCGGCCGGGTTTGGGTTCCCTTGGGC
>NW_027518757.1:77500-90000 GCF_043159265.1 Tasmannia lanceolata | reverse complement strand
CATGGCATATAGTGAGGAATGGACCACGGTTGGCAAGGCTAGGCATATAGAGAGGAATGGACCACGGTTGCCAAGGTTGCGCAAGTTTTGGGCATTTTTTGCCCGGATATGCCCAAGTATGCCCCGATAGGCCCGTTACGCCCCGGTATGAACGCGTATGCCCGGATAGACTCGGTATGCCTTGGGATACATGCGTATGCCCCGATAGGCTTGGTACGCCCCGATATGCGCACGTGTGCCCCAGTAGGGCTCGGTATGCCCCGGTATGTACGCGTGTGCCCCGATAGGCCCGGTATGCCCCGATATGCACACGTGTGCCCCAATAGGGGTCGGTATGCCCCGGTAGGTACGCGTGTGCCCCGTAATGCACGTTTCGCAGATCTCCCCGCATGTCCCGCCCCTATATGTAATACTTACTTACTTACTTACTTACTTTCTTGCTTGCTTGCTTGCTTGCAATGGTTGGGAGTGCCCGGCATGCCCCGCTGCAGAGACCAAGGGCGCAATGACTTGGCACCGCGGATGCCGGGACTCCGGCACTTCCCGTGGCACTGATGGTTGGTTCCAAAGACAAAAGGCCGTGCAAGGCCACCGCACCGCGGATGATTTTGCTCGTGCTGGCGCCGTTGTGTGGCCAAAGAACATGCGCGAATGCTCGTGTCGGAAGGGTTGGTGTCCTGGCCCCGCGGGTGTCACGAATGCTCGGTTGCGAAGACCATGGGACCAGAGCCATGGCACGTCGGATGATGGCTCCAGCTGGCGCCCCGGCACTTTCTGTGGCATTGATGCTCGGTTTCAAAGACAAACGTGCGCAGGGCCAGGGGACCGCGGATGACTGCTCGTGCTGGCCCCGTTGGGCAGCATTGATGGTCGGTTGCAAAGAAAATGCGCGATTGCTCGTGTCGGGGCCCGGCAAGCCAAGGCCAAGCGAGCCATGGCAACGCGGATGATGGCTCCAGCTGGCGCCCCGGCACTTTCTGTGGCATTGATGCTCGGTTTCAAAGACAAACGTGCGCAGGGCCAGGGGACCGCGGATGACTGCTCGTGCTGGCCCCGTTGGGCGGCATTGATGGTCGGTTGCAAAGAAAATGCGCGATTGCTCGTGTCGGGGCCTGGCAAGCCAAGGCCAAGCGAGCCATGGCAACGCGGATGATGGCTCGCTAGTGCTGGCGCCGTGCACAGTGGCCTCGCACACTCGCCCTGCACGCTTCCCTTGCACGCAGCCTTGCACACTAGCCTCGCATGCGAGCCTTGCACCCTAGCCATGCAAACTAGCCTTGCACGGTAGCCATGCACACAAGCCGTGCACATTAGCCATGCGCACAAGCCCCGCACACTAGCCTTGCGCACAACCCTTGCACACAAGCCATGCACTCGAGCAATGCACACAAGCCTTGCACTCAAGCAATGCACACAAGCCCTGGACACTAGCCTTGCACACGGGCCTGGCACACAAGCCTTGGGCACTAGCCTTGCGCACTAGCGTTCCACATGAGCCTTGCACACTAGCCTTGGACACTAGCCTTGCACACAGGCCTTGCACACTAGGCATGCTTGGGCGAGCTGATCCCGCATCAAGTCGACGGGTCTAGGCATTCTTGGGCGCAGATCCCGCATCGTCTCGTCGCGTCTGGGCGCAAACACGTCGCGTCTCGTTGCGTCTTCAGAAGTCGTCGCTAACAGCACCTTTGGTTGCCACTGGTGGTTAGGCTGGTTGGTTGCGCAAACCCTATAGGAGGGTGGCATGCTGGTGGGCGTTTTTGCCCGGATAGGCACTAGAATGTGCAGATTTTGGGCGTTTTTGCCTGGATAGGCTAAGGAATGGGCATGCTTTGGGCGTTTTTGCCCGGATAGGCACCGGAATGCTTGGCCTTGGCTTGTCCTAGCAAGGCATTGCTGGGTTGGGCTCCCTTGGCCTTTTGGGCGCCTTGGACGATGTCTTGCGAAGACCATGGGCACAAGGCCATGGCATATGGTGAGGAAAGGACCACGGTTGCCAAGGTTAGGCACCGGAATGCTTGGCCTTGGCTTGCCAAAGCAGGGCATTGCTGGGTTGGGCTCCCTTGGCCTTCCGGGCGCCTTGGACACTGTCTTGGGAAGACCATGGGCACAAGGCCATGGCATATGGTGGGGAATGGACCACGGTTGCCAAGGCTAGGCATATAGAGAGGAATTGCATTTTTGCCCGGATAGGCACCGGAATGCTTGGCCTTGGCTTGCCATAGCAGGGCATTGCTGGGTTGGGCTCCCTTGGCCTTCCGGGGGCCTTGGACGCTGTCTTGGGAAGACCATGGGCACAAGGCCATGGCATATAGTGAGGAATGGACCACAGTTGGCAAGGCTAGGCATATAGAGAGGAATGGACCACGGTTGCCAAGGTTGCGCAAGTTTTGGGCATTTTTTGCCCGGATATGCCCAAGTATGCCCCGATAGGCCCGTTACGCCCCGGTATGAACGCGTATGCCCGGATAGACTCGGTATGCCTTGGGATACATGCGTATGCCCCGATATGCGCACGTGTGCCCCAGTAGGGCTCGGTATGCCCCGGTATGTACGCGTGTGCCCCGATAGGCCCGGTATGCCCCGATATGCACACGTGTGCCCCAATAGGGGTCGGTATGCCCCGGTAGGTACGCGTGTGCCCCGTAATGCACGTTTCGCAGATCTCCCCGCATGTCCCGCCCCTATATGTAATACTTACTTACTTACTTACTTTCTTTCTTGCTTGCTTGCTTGCTTGCAATGGTTGGGAGTGCCCGGCATGCCCCGCTGCAGAGACCAAGGGCGCAATGACTTGGCACCGCGGATGCCGGGACTCCGGCACTTCCCGTGGCACTGATGGTTGGTTCCAAAGACAAAAGGCCGTGCAAGGCCACCGCACCGCGGATGATTTTGCTCGTGCTGGCGCCGTTGTGTGGCCAAAGAACATGCGCGAATGCTCGTGTCGGAAGGGTTGGTGTCCTGGCCCCGCGGGTGTCACGAATGCTCGGTTGCGAAGACCATGGGACCAGAGCCATGGCACGTCGGATGATGGCTCCAGCTGGCGCCCCGGCACTTTCTGTGGCATTGATGCTCGGTTTCAAAGACAAACGTGCGCAGGGCCAGGGGACCGCGGATGACTGCTCGTGCTGGCCCCGTTGGGCAGCATTGATGGTCGGTTGCAAAGAAAATGCGCGATTGCTCGTGTCGGGGCCCGGCAAGCCAAGGCCAAGCGAGCCATGGCACGTCGGATGATGGCTCCAGCTGGCGCCCCGGCACTTTCTGTGGCATTGATGCTCGGTTTCAAAGACAAACGTGCGCAGGGCCAGGGGACCGCGGATGACTGCTCGTGCTGGCCCCGTTGGGCGGCATTGATGGTCGGTTGCAAAGAAAATGCGCGATTGCTCGTGTCGGGGCCTGGCAAGCCAAGGCCAAGCGAGCCATGGCAACGCGGATGATGGCTCGCTAGTGCTGGCGCCGTGCACAGTGGCCTCGCACACTCGCCCTGCACGCTTCCCTTGCACGCAGCCTTGCACACTAGCCTCGCATGCGAGCCTTGCACCCTAGCCATGCAAACTAGCCTTGCACGGTAGCCATGCACACAAGCCGTGCACATTAGCCATGCGCACAAGCCCCGCACACTAGCCTTGCGCACAACCCTTGCACACAAGCCATGCACTCGAGCAATGCACACAAGCCTTGCACTCAAGCAATGCACACAAGCCCTGGACACTAGCCTTGCACACGGGCCTGGCACACAAGCCTTGGGCACTAGCCTTGCGCACTAGCGTTCCACATGAGCCTTGCACACTAGCCTTGGACACTAGCCTTGCACACAGGCCTTGCACACTAGGCATGCTTGGGCGAGCTGATCCCGCATCAAGTCGACGGGTCTAGGCATTCTTGGGCGCAGATCCCGCATCGTCTCGTCGCGTCTGGGCGCAAACACGTCGCGTCTCGTTGCGTCTTCAGAAGTCGTCGCTAACAGCACCTTTGGTTGCCACTGGTGGTTAGGCTGGTTGGTTGCGCAAACCCTATAGGAGGGTGGCATGCTGGTGGGCGTTTTTGCCCGGATAGGCACTAGAATGTGCAGATTTTGGGCGTTTTTGCCTGGATAGGCTAAGGAATGGGCATGCTTTGGGCGTTTTTGCCCGGATAGGCACCGGAATGCTTGGCCTTGGCTTGTCCTAGCAAGGCATTGCTGGGTTGGGCTCCCTTGGCCTTTTGGGCGCCTTGGACGATGTCTTGCGAAGACCATGGGCACAAGGCCATGGCATATGGTGAGGAAAGGACCACGGTTGCCAAGGTTAGGCACCGGAATGCTTGGCCTTGGCTTGCCAAAGCAGGGCATTGCTGGGTTGGGCTCCCTTGGCCTTCCGGGCGCCTTGGACACTGTCTTGGGAAGACCATGGGCACAAGGCCATGGCATATGGTGGGGAATGGACCACGGTTGCCAAGGCTAGGCATATAGAGAGGAATTGCATTTTTGCCCGGATAGGCACCGGAATGCTTGGCCTTGGCTTGCCATAGCAGGGCATTGCTGGGTTGGGCTCCCTTGGCCTTCCGGGGGCCTTGGACGCTGTCTTGGGAAGACCATGGGCACAAGGCCATGGCATATAGTGAGGAATGGACCACGGTTGGCAAGGCTAGGCATATAGAGAGGAATGGACCACGGTTGCCAAGGTTGCGCAAGTTTTGGGCATTTTTTGCCCGGATATGCCCAAGTATGCCCCGATAGGCCCGTTACGCCCCGGTATGAACGCGTATGCCCGGATAGACTCGGTATGCCTTGGGATACATGCGTATGCCCCGATATGCGCACGTGTGCCCCAGTAGGGCTCGGTATGCCCCGGTATGTACGCGTGTGCCCCGATAGGCCCGGTATGCCCCGATATGCACACGTGTGCCCCAATAGGGGTCGGTATGCCCCGGTAGGTACGCGTGTGCCCCGTAATGCACGTTTCGCAGATCTCCCCGCATGTCCCGCCCCTATATGTAATACTTACTTACTTACTTACTTTCTTTCTTGCTTGCTTGCTTGCTTGCAATGGTTGGGAGTGCCCGGCATGCCCCGCTGCAGAGACCAAGGGCGCAATGACTTGGCACCGCGGATGCCGGGACTCCGGCACTTCCCGTGGCACTGATGGTTGGTTCCAAAGACAAAAGGCCGTGCAAGGCCACCGCACCGCGGATGATTTTGCTCGTGCTGGCGCCGTTGTGTGGCCAAAGAACATGCGCGAATGCTCGTGTCGGAAGGGTTGGTGTCCTGGCCCCGCGGGTGTCACGAATGCTCGGTTGCGAAGACCATGGGACCAGAGCCATGGCACGTCGGATGATGGCTCCAGCTGGCGCCCCGGCACTTTCTGTGGCATTGATGCTCGGTTTCAAAGACAAACGTGCGCAGTGCCAGGGGACCGCGGATGACTGCTCGTGCTGGCCCCGTTGGGCGGCATTGATGGTCGGTTGCAAAGAAAATGCGCGATTGCTCGTGTCGGGGCCCGGCAAGCCAAGGCCAAGCGAGCCATGGCACGTCGGATGATGGCTCCAGCTGGCGCCCCGGCACTTTCTGTGGCATTGATGCTCGGTTTCAAAGACAAACGTGCGCAGGGCCAGGGGACCGCGGATGACTGCTCGTGCTGGCCCCGTTGGGCGGCATTGATGGTCGGTTGCAAAGAAAATGCGCGATTGCTCGTGTCGGGGCCTGGCAAGCCAAGGCCAAGCGAGCCATGGCAACGCGGATGATGGCTCGCTAGTGCTGGCGCCGTGCACAGTGGCCTCGCACACTCGCCCTGCACGCTTCCCTTGCACGCAGCCTTGCACACTAGCCTCGCATGCGAGCCTTGCACCCTAGCCATGCAAACTAGCCTTGCACGGTAGCCATGCACACAAGCCGTGCACATTAGCCATGCGCACAAGCCCCGCACACTAGCCTTGCGCACAACCCTTGCACACAAGCCATGCACTCGAGCAATGCACACAAGCCTTGCACTCAAGCAATGCACACAAGCCCTGGACACTAGCCTTGCACACGGGCCTGGCACACAAGCCTTGGGCACTAGCCTTGCGCACTAGCGTTCCACATGAGCCTTGCACACTAGCCTTGGACACTAGCCTTGCACACAGGCCTTGCACACTAGGCATGCTTGGGCGAGCTGATCCCGCATCAAGTCGACGGGTCTAGGCATTCTTGGGCGCAGATCCCGCATCGTCTCGTCGCGTCTGGGCGCAAACACGTCGCGTCTCGTTGCGTCTTCAGAAGTCGTCGCTAACAGCACCTTTGGTTGCCACTGGTGGTTAGGCTGGTTGGTTGCGCAAACCCTATAGGAGGGTGGCATGCTGGTGGGCGTTTTTGCCCGGAGAGGCACTAGAATGTGCAGATTTTGGGCGTTTTTGCCTGGATAGGCTAAGGAATGGGCATGCTTTGGGCGTTTTTGCCCGGATAGGCACCGGAATGCTTGGCCTTGGCTTGTCCTAGCAAGGCATTGCTGGGTTGGGCTCCCTTGGCCTTTTGGGCGCCTTGGACGATGTCTTGCGAAGACCATGGGCACAAGGCCATGGCATATGGTGAGGAAAGGACCACGGTTGCCAAGGTTAGGCACCGGAATGCTTGGCCTTGGCTTGCCAAAGCAGGGCATTGCTGGGTTGGGCTCCCTTGGCCTTCCGGGCGCCTTGGACACTGTCTTGGGAAGACCATGGGCACAAGGCCATGGCATATGGTGGGGAATGGACCACGGTTGCCAAGGCTAGGCATATAGAGAGGAATTGCATTTTTGCCCGGATAGGCACCGGAATGCTTGGCCTTGGCTTGCCATAGCAGGGCATTGCTGGGTTGGGCTCCCTTGGCCTTCCGGGGGCCTTGGACGCTGTCTTGGGAAGACCATGGGCACAAGGCCATGGCATATAGTGAGGAATGGACCACGGTTGGCAAGGCTAGGCATATAGAGAGGAATGGACCACGGTTGCCAAGGTTGCGCAAGTTTTGGGCATTTTTTGCCCGGATATGCCCAAGTATGCCCCGATAGGCCCGTTACGCCCCGGTATGAACGCGTATGCCCGGATAGACTCGGTATGCCTTGGGATACATGCGTATGCCCCGATATGCGCACGTGTGCCCCAGTAGGGCTCGGTATGCCCCGGTATGTACGCGTGTGCCCCGATAGGCCCGGTATGCCCCGATATGCACACGTGTGCCCCAATAGGGGTCGGTATGCCCCGGTAGGTACGCGTGTGCCCCGTAATGCACGTTTCGCAGATCTCCCCGCATGTCCCGCCCCTATATGTAATACTTACTTACTTACTTACTTTCTTTCTTGCTTGCTTGCTTGCTTGCAATGGTTGGGAGTGCCCGGCATGCCCCGCTGCAGAGACCAAGGGCGCAATGACTTGGCACCGCGGATGCCGGGACTCCGGCACTTCCCGTGGCACTGATGGTTGGTTCCAAAGACAAAAGGCCGTGCAAGGCCACCGCACCGCGGATGATTTTGCTCGTGCTGGCGCCGTTGTGTGGCCAAAGAACATGCGCGAATGCTCGTGTCGGAAGGGTTGGTGTCCTGGCCCCGCGGGTGTCACGAATGCTCGGTTGCGAAGACCATGGGACCAGAGCCATGGCACGTCGGATGATGGCTCCAGCTGGCGCCCCGGCACTTTCTGTGGCATTGATGCTCGGTTTCAAAGACAAACGTGCGCAGGGCCAGGGGACCGCGGATGACTGCTCGTGCTGGCCCCGTTGGGCAGCATTGATGGTCGGTTGCAAAGAAAATGCGCGATTGCTCGTGTCGGGGCCCGGCAAGCCAAGGCCAAGCGAGCCATGGCACGTCGGATGATGGCTCCAGCTGGCGCCCCGGCACTTTCTGTGGCATTGATGCTCGGTTTCAAAGACAAACGTGCGCAGGGCCAGGGGACCGCGGATGACTGCTCGTGCTGGCCCCGTTGGGCGGCATTGATGGTCGGTTGCAAAGAAAATGCGCGATTGCTCGTGTCGGGGCCTGGCAAGCCAAGGCCAAGCGAGCCATGGCAACGCGGATGATGGCTCGCTAGTGCTGGCGCCGTGCACAGTGGCCTCGCACACTCGCCCTACACGCTTCCCTTGCACGCAGCCTTGCACACTAGCCTCGCATGCGAGCCTTGCACCCTAGCCATGCAAACTAGCCTTGCACGGTAGCCATGCACACAAGCCGTGCACATTAGCCATGCGCACAAGCCCCGCACACTAGCCTTGCGCACAACCCTTGCACACAAGCCATGCACTCGAGCAATGCACACAAGCCTTGCACTCAAGCAATGCACACAAGCCCTGGACACTAGCCTTGCACACGGGCCTGGCACACAAGCCTTGGGCACTAGCCTTGCGCACTAGCGTTCCACATGAGCCTTGCACACTAGCCTTGGACACTAGCCTTGCACACAGGCCTTGCACACTAGGCATGCTTGGGCGAGCTGATCCCGCATCAAGTCGACGGGTCTAGGCATTCTTGGGCGCAGATCCCGCATCGTCTCGTCGCGTCTGGGCGCAAACACGTCGCGTCTCGTTGCGTCTTCAGAAGTCGTCGCTAACAGCACCTTTGGTTGCCACTGGTGGTTAGGCTGGTTGGTTGCGCAAACCCTATAGGAGGGTGGCATGCTGGTGGGCGTTTTTGCCCGGATAGGCACTAGAATGTGCAGATTTTGGGCGTTTTTGCCTGGATAGGCTAAGGAATGGGCATGCTTTGGGCGTTTTTGCCCGGATAGGCACCGGAATGCTTGGCCTTGGCTTGTCCTAGCAAGGCATTGCTGGGTTGGGCTCCCTTGGCCTTTTGGGCGCCTTGGACGATGTCTTGCGAAGACCATGGGCACAAGGCCATGGCATATGGTGAGGAAAGGACCACGGTTGCCAAGGTTAGGCACCGGAATGCTTGGCCTTGGCTTGCCAAAGCAGGGCATTGCTGGGTTGGGCTCCCTTGGCCTTCCGGGCGCCTTGGACACTGTCTTGGGAAGACCATGGGCACAAGGCCATGGCATATGGTGGGGAATGGACCACGGTTGCCAAGGCTAGGCATATAGAGAGGAATCGCATTTTTGCCCGGATAGGCACCGGAATGCTTGGCCTTGGCTTGCCATAGCAGGGCATTGCTGGGTTGGGCTCCCTTGGCCTTCCGGGGGCCTTGGACGCTGTCTTGGGAAGACCATGGGCACAAGGCCATGGCATATAGTGAGGAATGGACCACGGTTGGCAAGGCTAGGCATATAGAGAGGAATGGACCACGGTTGCCAAGGTTGCGCAAGTTTTGGGCATTTTTTGCCCGGATATGCCCAAGTATGCCCCGATAGGCCCGTTACGCCCCGGTATGAACGCGTATGCCCGGATAGACTCGGTATGCCTTGGGATACATGCGTATGCCCCGATATGCGCACGTGTGCCCCAGTAGGGCTCGGTATGCCCCGGTATGTACGCGTGTGCCCCGATAGGCCCGGTATGCCCCGATATGCACACGTGTGCCCCAATAGGGGTCGGTATGCCCCGGTAGGTACGCGTGTGCCCCGTAATGCACGTTTCGCAGATCTCCCCGCATGTCCCGCCCCTATATGTAATACTTACTTACTTACTTACTTTCTTTCTTGCTTGCTTGCTTGCTTGCAATGGTTGGGAGTGCCCGGCATGCCCCGCTGCAGAGACCAAGGGCGCAATGACTTGGCACCGCGGATGCCGGGACTCCGGCACTTCCCGTGGCACTGATGGTTGGTTCCAAAGACAAAAGGCCGTGCAAGGCCACCGCACCGCGGATGATTTTGCTCGTGCTGGCGCCGTTGTGTGGCCAAAGAACATGCGCGAATGCTCGTGTCGGAAGGGTTGGTGTCCTGGCCCCGCGGGTGTCACGAATGCTCGGTTGCGAAGACCATGGGACCAGAGCCATGGCACGTCGGATGATGGCTCCAGCTGGCGCCCCGGCACTTTCTGTGGCATTGATGCTCGGTTTCAAAGACAAACGTGCGCAGTGCCAGGGGACCGCGGATGACTGCTCGTGCTGGCCCCGTTGGGCGGCATTGATGGTCGGTTGCAAAGAAAATGCGCGATTGCTCGTGTCGGGGCCCGGCAAGCCAAGGCCAAGCGAGCCATGGCACGTCGGATGATGGCTCCAGCTGGCGCCCCGGCACTTTCTGTGGCATTGATGCTCGGTTTCAAAGACAAACGTGCGCAGGGCCAGGGGACCGCGGATGACTGCTCGTGCTGGCCCCGTTGGGCGGCATTGATGGTCGGTTGCAAAGAAAATGCGCGATTGCTCGTGTCGGGGCCTGGCAAGCCAAGGCCAAGCGAGCCATGGCAACGCGGATGATGGCTCGCTAGTGCTGGCGCCGTGCACAGTGGCCTCGCACACTCGCCCTGCACGCTTCCCTTGCACGCAGCCTTGCACACTAGCCTCGCATGCGAGCCTTGCACCCTAGCCATGCAAACTAGCCTTGCACGGTAGCCATGCACACAAGCCGTGCACATTAGCCATGCGCACAAGCCCCGCACACTAGCCTTGCGCACAACCCTTGCACACAAGCCATGCACTCGAGCAATGCACACAAGCCTTGCACTCAAGCAATGCACACAAGCCCTGGACACTAGCCTTGCACACGGGCCTGGCACACAAGCCTTGGGCACTAGCCTTGCGCACTAGCGTTCCACATGAGCCTTGCACACTAGCCTTGGACACTAGCCTTGCACACAGGCCTTGCACACTAGGCATGCTTGGGCGAGCTGATCCCGCATCAAGTCGACGGGTCTAGGCATTCTTGGGCGCAGATCCCGCATCGTCTCGTCGCGTCTGGGCGCAAACACGTCGCGTCTCGTTGCGTCTTCAGAAGTCGTCGCTAACAGCACCTTTGGTTGCCACTGGTGGTTAGGCTGGTTGGTTGCGCAAACCCTATAGGAGGGTGGCATGCTGGTGGGCGTTTTTGCCCGGATAGGCACTAGAATGTGCAGATTTTGGGCGTTTTTGCCTGGATAGGCTAAGGAATGGGCATGCTTTGGGCGTTTTTGCCCGGATAGGCACCGGAATGCTTGGCCTTGGCTTGTCCTAGCAAGGCATTGCTGGGTTGGGCTCCCTTGGCCTTTTGGGCGCCTTGGACGATGTCTTGCGAAGACCATGGGCACAAGGCCATGGCATATGGTGAGGAAAGGACCACGGTTGCCAAGGTTAGGCACCGGAATGCTTGGCCTTGGCTTGCCAAAGCAGGGCATTGCTGGGTTGGGCTCCCTTGGCCTTCCGGGCGCCTTGGACACTGTCTTGGGAAGACCATGGGCACAAGGCCATGGCATATGGTGGGGAATGGACCACGGTTGCCAAGGCTAGGCATATAGAGAGGAATCGCATTTTTGCCCGGATAGGCACCGGAATGCTTGGCCTTGGCTTGCCATAGCAGGGCATTGCTGGGTTGGGCTCCCTTGGCCTTCCGGGGGCCTTGGACGCTGTCTTGGGAAGACCATGGGCACAAGGCCATGGCATATAGTGAGGAATGGACCACGGTTGGCAAGGCTAGGCATATAGAGAGGAATGGACCACGGTTGCCAAGGTTGCGCAAGTTTTGGGCATTTTTTGCCCGGATATGCCCAAGTATGCCCCGATAGGCCCGTTACGCCCCGGTATGAACGCGTATGCCCGGATAGACTCGGTATGCCTTGGGATACATGCGTATGCCCCGATAGGCTTGGTACGCCCCGATATGCGCACGTGTGCCCCAGTAGGGCTCGGTATGCCCCGGTATGTACGCGTGTGCCCCGATAGGCCCGGTATGCCCCGATATGCACACGTGTGCCCCAATAGGGGTCGGTATGCCCCGGTAGGTACGCGTGTGCCCCGTAATGCACGTTTCGCAGATCTCCCCGCATGTCCCGCCCCTATATGTAATACTTACTTACTTACTTACTTTCTTTCTTGCTTGCTTGCTTGCTTGCAATGGTTGGGAGTGCCCGGCATGCCCCGCTGCAGAGACCAAGGGCGCAATGACTTGGCACCGCGGATGCCGGGACTCCGGCACTTCCCGTGGCACTGATGGTTGGTTCCAAAGACAAAAGGCCGTGCAAGGCCACCGCACCGCGGATGATTTTGCTCGTGCTGGCGCCGTTGTGTGGCCAAAGAACATGCGCGAATGCTCGTGTCGGAAGGGTTGGTGTCCTGGCCCCGCGGGTGTCACGAATGCTCGGTTGCGAAGACCATGGGACCAGAGCCATGGCACGTCGGATGATGGCTCCAGCTGGCGCCCCGGCACTTTCTGTGGCATTGATGCTCGGTTTCAAAGACAAACGTGCGCAGGGCCAGGGGACCGCGGATGACTGCTCGTGCTGGCCCCGTTGGGCGGCATTGATGGTCGGTTGCAAAGAAAATGCGCGATTGCTCGTGTCGGGGCCTGGCAAGCCAAGGCCAAGCGAGCCATGGCAACGCGGATGATGGCTCCAGCTGGCGCCCCGGCACTTTCTGTGGCATTGATGCTCGGTTTCGAAGACAAACGTGCGCAGGGCCAGGGGACCGCGGAGGACTGCTCGTGCTGGCCCCGTTGGG
>NW_027518757.1:62500-67500 GCF_043159265.1 Tasmannia lanceolata | reverse complement strand
CTGGGTTGGGCTCCCTTGGCCTTCCGGGGGCCTTGGACGCTGTCTTGGGAAGACCATGGGCACAAGGCCATGGCATATAGTGAGGAATGGACCACGGTTGGCAAGGCTAGGCATATAGAGAGGAATGGACCACGGTTGCCAAGGTTGCGCAAGTTTTGGGCATTTTTTGCCCGGATATGCCCAAGTATGCCCCGATAGGCCCGTTACGCCCCGGTATGAACGCGTATGCCCGGATAGACTCGGTATGCCTTGGGATACATGCGTATGCCCCGATAGGCTTGGTACGCCCCGATATGCGCACGTGTGCCCCAGTAGGGCTCGGTATGCCCCGGTATGTACGCGTGTGCCCCGATAGGCCCGGTATGCCCCGATATGCACACGTGTGCCCCAATAGGGGTCGGTATGCCCCGGTAGGTACGCGTGTGCCCCGTAATGCACGTTTCGCAGATCTCCCCGCATGTCCCGCCCCTATATGTAATACTTACTTACTTACTTACTTTCTTTCTTGCTTGCTTGCTTGCTTGCAATGGTTGGGAGTGCCCGGCATGCCCCGCTGCAGAGACCAAGGGCGCAATGACTTGGCACCGCGGATGCCGGGACTCCGGCACTTCCCGTGGCACTGATGGTTGGTTCCAAAGACAAAAGGCCGTGCAAGGCCACCGCACCGCGGATGATTTTGCTCGTGCTGGCGCCGTTGTGTGGCCAAAGAACATGCGCGAATGCTCGTGTCGGAAGGGTTGGTGTCCTGGCCCCGCGGGTGTCACGAATGCTCGGTTGCGAAGACCATGGGACCAGAGCCATGGCACGTCGGATGATGGCTCCAGCTGGCGCCCCGGCACTTTCTGTGGCAATGATGCTCGGTTTCAAAGACAAACGTGCGCAGTGCCAGGGGACCGCGGATGACTGCTCGTGCTGGCCCCGTTGGGCGGCATTGATGGTCGGTTGCAAAGAAAATGCGCGATTGCTCGTGTCGGGGCCCGGCAAGCCAAGGCCAAGCGAGCCATGGCACGTCGGATGATGGCTCCAGCTGGCGCCCCGGCACTTTCTGTGGCATTGATGCTCGGTTTCAAAGACAAACGTGCGCAGGGCCAGGGGACCGCGGATGACTGCTCGTGCTGGCCCCGTTGGGCGGCATTGATGGTCGGTTGCAAAGAAAATGCGCGATTGCTCGTGTCGGGGCCTGGCAAGCCAAGGCCAAGCGAGCCATGGCAACGCGGATGATGGCTCGCTAGTGCTGGCGCCGTGCACAGTGGCCTCGCACACTCGCCCTGCACGCTTCCCTTGCACGCAGCCTTGCACACTAGCCTCGCATGCGAGCCTTGCACCCTAGCCATGCAAACTAGCCTTGCACGGTAGCCATGCACACAAGCCGTGCACATTAGCCATGCGCACAAGCCCCGCACACTAGCCTTGCGCACAACCCTTGCACACAAGCCATGCACTCGAGCAATGCACACAAGCCTTGCACTCAAGCAATGCACACAAGCCCTGGACACTAGCCTTGCACACGGGCCTGGCACACAAGCCTTGGGGACTAGCCTTGCGCACTAGCGTTCCACATGAGCCTTGCACACTAGCCTTGGACACTAGCCTTGCACACAGGCCTTGCACACTAGGCATGCTTGGGCGAGCTGATCCCGCATCAAGTCGACGGGTCTAGGCATTCTTGGGCGCAGATCCCGCATCGTCTCGTCGCGTCTGGGCGCAAACACGTCGCGTCTCGTTGCGTCTTCAGAAGTCGTCGCTAACAGCACCTTTGGTTGCCACTGGTGGTTAGGCTGGTTGGTTGCGCAAACCCTATAGGAGGGTGGCATGCTGGTGGGCGTTTTTGCCCGGATAGGCACTAGAATGTGCAGATTTTGGGCGTTTTTGCCTGGATAGGCTAAGGAATGGGCATGCTTTGGGCGTTTTTGCCCGGATAGGCACCGGAATGCTTGGCCTTGGCTTGTCCTAGCAAGGCATTGCTGGGTTGGGCTCCCTTGGCCTTTTGGGCGCCTTGGACGATGTCTTGCGAAGACCATGGGCACAAGGCCATGGCATATGGTGAGGAAAGGACCACGGTTGCCAAGGTTAGGCACCGGAATGCTTGGCCTTGGCTTGCCAAAGCAGGGCATTGCTGGGTTGGGCTCCCTTGGCCTTCCGGGCGCCTTGGA
The DNA here is from genome assembly GCF_043159265.1 of Tasmannia lanceolata. Lineage (NCBI taxonomy): Eukaryota > Viridiplantae > Streptophyta > Magnoliopsida > Canellales > Winteraceae > Tasmannia > Tasmannia lanceolata. The sequence goes on along the minus strand of NW_027518757.1, from coordinate 65,347 downwards.
CACTGTCTTGGGAAGACCATGGGCACAAGGCCATGGCATATGGTGGGGAATGGACCACGGTTGCCAAGGCTAGGCATATAGAGAGGAATTGCATTTTTGCCCGGATAGGCACCGGAATGCTTGGCCTTGGCTTGCCATAGCAGGGCATTGCTGGGTTGGGCTCCCTTGGCCTTCCGGGGGCCTTGGACGCTGTCTTGGGAAGACCATGGGCACAAGGCCATGGCATATAGTGAGGAATGGACCACGGTTGGCAAGGCTAGGCATATAGAGAGGAATGGACCACGGTTGCCAAGGTTGCGCAAGTTTTGGGCATTTTTTGCCCGGATATGCCCAAGTATGCCCCGATAGGCCCGTTACGCCCCGGTATGAACGCGTATGCCCGGATAGACTCGGTATGCCTTGGGATACATGCGTATGCCCCGATAGGCTTGGTACGCCCCGATATGCGCACGTGTGCCCCAGTAGGGCTCGGTATGCCCCGGTATGTACGCGTGTGCCCCGATAGGCCCGGTATGCCCCGATATGCACACGTGTGCCCCAATAGGGGTCGGTATGCCCCGGTAGGTACGCGTGTGCCCCGTAATGCACGTTTCGCAGATCTCCCCGCATGTCCCGCCCCTATATGTAATACTTACTTACTTACTTACTTTCTTTCTTGCTTGCTTGCTTGCTTGCAATGGTTGGGAGTGCCCGGCATGCCCCGCTGCAGAGACCAAGGGCGCAATGACTTGGCACCGCGGATGCCGGGACTCCGGCACTTCCCGTGGCACTGATGGTTGGTTCCAAAGACAAAAGGCCGTGCAAGGCCACCACACCGCGGATGATTTTGCTCGTGCTGGCGCCGTTGTGTGGCCAAAGAACATGCGCGAATGCTCGTGTCGGAAGGGTTGGTGTCCTGGCCCCGCGGGTGTCACGAATGCTCGGTTGCGAAGACCATGGGACCAGAGCCATGGCACGTCGGATGATGGCTCCAGCTGGCGCCCCGGCACTTTCTGTGGCATTGATGCTCGGTTTCAAAGACAAACGTGCGCAGGGCCAGGGGACCGCGGATGACTGCTCGTGCTGGCCCCGTTGGGCGGCATTGATGGTCGGTTGCAAAGAAAATGCGCGATTGCTCGTGTCGGGGCCTGGCAAGCCAAGGCCAAGCGAGCCATGGCAACGCGGATGATGGCTCCAGCTGGCGCCCCGGCAATTTCTGTGGCATTGATGCTCGGTTTCGAAGACAAACGTGCGCAGGGCCAGGGGACCGCGGAGGACTGCTCGTGCTGGCCCCGTTGGGCGGCATTGATGGTGTGTTGCAGAGAGCATGTGCGATTGCAAGTGTCGGCCGGGTTTGGGTTCCCTTGGGCTTTCGGGTGCCTTGGACGCTGTCTTGCGAAGACCATGGGCACAAGGCCCCGTCCTGGCCCCTTGTTCGATTCGCTCTCGTCTTGCGCTTGCTTCCAAGGTCCTCCATGACCTTCCCCATGGCCTTGCTAGATCCCCCCCATGACGCATGACCTCTGTCCGTTGATTGGTTTTGAGTGCACACCATGCCCGGCTTGGCACCGTGTTGTCGCGTGAGTGGCATTTGGATCGTGCATGCTGGTGGGCTACCTGCCAATGCGCACAAGCCTTGCACACTAGCCTTGCGCACGAGCCTTGCACAAAAGCCTTGGACACAAGCCTTGCGCACAAGCCATGCGCACAAGCCTTGGACGCTAGCCTTGCACACAAGCCATGCATACAAGCCTTGCTCACAAGCCTTGGGCACTGGCCCATCGCAGTAGCCTTGCACACAAGCCTTGCGCACTAGCTTTGGGCACGAGCCTTGCGGCGTGTGCCCCGATAGGCCCGGTATGCCCCGATATGCACACGTGTGCCCCAATAGGGGTCGGTATGCCCCGGTAGGTACGCGTGTGCCCCGTAATGCACGTTTCGCAGATCTCCCCGCATGTCCCGCCCCTATATGTAATACTTACTTACTTACTTACTTTCTTTCTTGCTTGCTTGCTTGCTTGCAATGGTTGGGAGTGCCCGGCATGCCCCGCTGCAGAGACCAAGGGCGCAATGACTTGGCACCGCGGATGCCGGGACTCCGGCACTTCCCGTGGCACTGATGGTTGGTTCCAAAGACAAAAGGCCGTGCAAGGCCACCGCACCGCGGATGATTTTGCTCGTGCTGGCGCCGTTGTGTGGCCAAAGAACATGCGCGAATGCTCGTGTCGGAAGGGTTGGTGTCCTGGCCCCGCGGGTGTCACGAATGCTCGGTTGCGAAGACCATGGGACCAGAGCCATGGCACGTCGGATGATGGCTCCAGCTGGCGCCCCGGCACTTTCTGTGGCATTGATGCTCGGTTTCAAAGACAAACGTGCGCAGGGCCAGGGGACCGCGGATGACTGCTCGTGCTGGCCCCGTTGGGCGGCATTGATGGTCGGTTGCAAAGAAAATGCGCGATTGCTCGTGTCGGGGCCTGGCAAGCCAAGGCCAAGCGAGCCATGGCAACGCGGATGATGGCTCCAGCTGGCGCCCCGGCACTTTCTGTGGCATTGATGCTCGGTTTCGAAGACAAACGTGCGCAGGGCCAGGGGACCGCGGAGGACTGCTCGTGCTGGCCCCGTTGGGCGGCATTGATGGTGTGTTGCAGAGAGCATGTGCGATTGCAAGTGTCGGCCGGGTTTGGGTTCCCTTGGGCTTTCGGGTGCCTTGGACGCTGTCTTGCGAAGACCATGGGCACAAGGCCCCGTCCTGGCCCCTTGTTCGATTCGCTCTCGTCTTGCGCTTGCTTCCAAGGTCCTCCATGACCTTCCCCATGGCCTTGCTAGATCCCCCCCATGACGCATGACCTCTGTCCGTTGATTGGTTTT
>NW_027518757.1:42500-52500 GCF_043159265.1 Tasmannia lanceolata | reverse complement strand
GTATGCCTTGGGATACATGCGTATGCCCCGATAGGCTTGGTACGCCCCGATATGCGCACGTGTGCCCCAGTAGGGCTCGGTATGCCCCGGTATGTACGCGTGTGCCCCGATAGGCCCGGTATGCCCCGATATGCACACGTGTGCCCCAATAGGGGTCGGTATGCCCCGGTAGGTACGCGTGTGCCCCGTAATGCACGTTTCGCAGATCTCCCCGCATGTCCCGCCCCTATATGTAATACTTACTTACTTACTTTCTTTCTTTCTTGCTTGCTTGCTTGCTTGCAATGGTTGGGAGTGCCCGGCATGCCCCGCTGCAGAGACCAAGGGCGCAATGACTTGGCACCGCGGATGCCGGGACTCCGGCACTTCCCGTGGCACTGATGGTTGGTTCCAAAGACAAAAGGCCGTGCAAGGCCACCGCACCGCGGATGATTTTGCTCGTGCTGGCGCCGTTGTGTGGCCAAAGAACATGCGCGAATGCTCGTGTCGGAAGGGTTGGTGTCCTGGCCCCGCGGGTGTCACGAATGCTCGGTTGCGAAGACCATGGGACCAGAGCCATGGCACGTCGGATGATGGCTCCAGCTGGCGCCCCGGCACTTTCTGTGGCATTGATGCTCGGTTTCAAAGACAAACGTGCGCAGTGCCAGGGGACCGCGGATGACTGCTCGTGCTGGCCCCGTTGGGCGGCATTGATGGTCGGTTGCAAAGAAAATGCGCGATTGCTCGTGTCGGGGCCCGGCAAGCCAAGGCCAAGCGAGCCATGGCACGTCGGATGATGGCTCCAGCTAGCGCCCCGGCACTTTCTGTGGCATTGATGCTCGGTTTCAAAGACAAACGTGCGCAGGGCCAGGGGACCGCGGATGACTGCTCGTGCTGGCCCCGTTGGGCGGCATTGATGGTCGGTTGCAAAGAAAATGCGCGATTGCTCGTGTCGGGGCCTGGCAAGCCAAGGCCAAGCGAGCCATGGCAACGCGGATGATGGCTCGCTAGTGCTGGCGCCGTGCACAGTGGCCTCGCACACTCGCCCTGCACGCTTCCCTTGCACGCAGCCTTGCACACTAGCCTCGCATGCGAGCCTTGCACCCTAGCCATGCAAACTAGCCTTGCACGGTAGCCATGCACACAAGCCGTGCACATTAGCCATGCGCACAAGCCCCGCACACTAGCCTTGCGCACAACCCTTGCACACAAGCCATGCACTCGAGCAATGCACACAAGCCTTGCACTCAAGCAATGCACACAAGCCCTGGACACTAGCCTTGCACACGGGCCTGGCACACAAGCCTTGGGCACTAGCCTTGCGCACTAGCGTTCCACATGAGCCTTGCACACTAGCCTTGGACACTAGCCTTGCACACAGGCCTTGCACACTAGGCATGCTTGGGCGAGCTGATCCCGCATCAAGTCGACGGGTCTAGGCATTCTTGGGCGCAGATCCCGCATCGTCTCGTCGCGTCTGGGCGCAAACACGTCGCGTCTCGTTGCGTCTTCAGAAGTCGTCGCTAACAGCACCTTTGGTTGCCACTGGTGGTTAGGCTGGTTGGTTGCGCAAACCCTATAGGAGGGTGGCATGCTGGTGGGCGTTTTTGCCCGGATAGGCACTAGAATGTGCAGATTTTGGGCGTTTTTGCCTGGATAGGCTAAGGAATGGGCATGCTTTGGGCGTTTTTGCCCGGATAGGCACCGGAATGCTTGGCCTTGGCTTGTCCTAGCAAGGCATTGCTGGGTTGGGCTCCCTTGGCCTTTTGGGCGCCTTGGACGATGTCTTGCGAAGACCATGGGCACAAGGCCATGGCATATGGTGAGGAAAGGACCACGGTTGCCAAGGTTAGGCACCGGAATGCTTGGCCTTGGCTTGCCAAAGCAGGGCATTGCTGGGTTGGGCTCCCTTGGCCTTCCGGGCGCCTTGGACACTGTCTTGGGAAGACCATGGGCACAAGGCCATGGCATATGGTGGGGAATGGACCACGGTTGCCAAGGCTAGGCATATAGAGAGGAATTGCATTTTTGCCCGGATAGGCACCGGAATGCTTGGCCTTGGCTTGCCATAGCAGGGCATTGCTGGGTTGGGCTCCCTTGGCCTTCCGGGGGCCTTGGACGCTGTCTTGGGAAGACCATGGGCACAAGGCCATGGCATATAGTGAGGAATGGACCACGGTTGGCAAGGCTAGGCATATAGAGAGGAATGGACCACGGTTGCCAAGGTTGCGCAAGTTTTGGGCATTTTTTGCCCGGATATGCCCAAGTATGCCCCGATAGGCCCGTTACGCCCCGGTATGAACGCGTATGCCCGGATAGACTCGGTATGCCTTGGGATACATGCGTATGCCCCGATAGGCTTGGTACGCCCCGATATGCGCACGTGTGCCCCAGTAGGGCTCGGTATGCCCCGGTATGTACGCGTGTGCCCCGATAGGCCCGGTATGCCCCGATATGCACACGTGTGCCCCAATAGGGGTCGGTATGCCCCGGTAGGTACGCGTGTGCCCCGTAATGCACGTTTCGCAGATCTCCCCGCATGTCCCGCCCCTATATGTAATACTTACTTACTTACTTACTTTCTTTCTTGCTTGCTTGCTTGCTTGCAATGGTTGGGAGTGCCCGGCATGCCCCGCTGCAGAGACCAAGGGCGCAATGACTTGGCACCGCGGATGCCGGGACTCCGGCACTTCCCGTGGCACTGATGGTTGGTTCCAAAGACAAAAGGCCGTGCAAGGCCACCGCACCGCAGATGATTTTGCTCGTGCTGGCGCCGTTGTGTGGCCAAAGAACATGCGCGAATGCTCGTGTCGGAAGGGTTGGTGTCCTGGCCCCGCGGGTGTCACGAATGCTCGGTTGCGAAGACCATGGGACCAGAGCCATGGCACGTCGGATGATGGCTCCAGCTGGCGCCCCGGCACTTTCTGTGGCATTGATGCTCGGTTTCAAAGACAAACGTGCGCAGGGCCAGGGGACCGCGGATGACTGCTCGTGCTGGCCCCGTTGGGCAGCATTGATGGTCGGTTGCAAAGAAAATGCGCGATTGCTCGTGTCGGGGCCCGGCAAGCCAAGGCCAAGCGAGCCATGGCACGTCGGATGATGGCTCCAGCTGGCGCCCCGGCACTTTCTGTGGCATTGATGCTCGGTTTCAAAGACAAACGTGCGCAGGGCCAGGGGACCGCGGATGACTGCTCGTGCTGGCCCCGTTGGGCGGCATTGATGGTCGGTTGCAAAGAAAATGCGCGATTGCTCGTGTCGGGGCCTGGCAAGCCAAGGCCAAGCGAGTCATGGCAACGCGGATGATGGCTCGCTAGTGCTGGCGCCGTGCACAGTGGCCTCGCACACTCGCCCTGCACGCTTCCCTTGCACGCAGCCTTGCACACTAGCCTCGCATGCGAGCCTTGCACCCTAGCCATGCAAACTAGCCTTGCACGGTAGCCATGCACACAAGCCGTGCACATTAGCCATGCGCACAAGCCCCGCACACTAGCCTTGCGCACAACCCTTGCACACAAGCCATGCACTCGAGCAATGCACACAAGCCTTGCACTCAAGCAATGCACACAAGCCCTGGACACTAGCCTTGCACACGGGCCTGGCACACAAGCCTTGGGCACTAGCCTTGCGCACTAGCGTTCCACATGAGCCTTGCACACTAGCCTTGGACACTAGCCTTGCACACAGGCCTTGCACACTAGGCATGCTTGGGCGAGCTGATCCCGCATCAAGTCGACGGGTCTAGGCATTCTTGGGCGCAGATCCCGCATCGTCTCGTCGCGTCTGGGCGCAAACACGTCGCGTCTCGTTGCGTCTTCAGAAGTCGTCGCTAACAGCACCTTTGGTTGCCACTGGTGGTTAGGCTGGTTGGTTGCGCAAACCCTATAGGAGGGTGGCATGCTGGTGGGCGTTTTTGCCCGGATAGGCACTAGAATGTGCAGATTTTGGGCGTTTTTGCCTGGATAGGCTAAGGAATGGGCATGCTTTGGGCGTTTTTGCCCGGATAGGCACCGGAATGCTTGGCCTTGGCTTGTCCTAGCAAGGCATTGCTGGGTTGGGCTCCCTTGGCCTTTTGGGCGCCTTGGACGATGTCTTGCGAAGACCATGGGCACAAGGCCATGGCATATGGTGAGGAAAGGACCACGGTTGCCAAGGTTAGGCACCGGAATGCTTGGCCTTGGCTTGCCAAAGCAGGGCATTGCTGGGTTGGGCTCCCTTGGCCTTCCGGGCGCCTTGGACACTGTCTTGGGAAGACCATGGGCACAAGGCCATGGCATATGGTGGGGAATGGACCACGGTTGCCAAGGCTAGGCATATAGAGAGGAATTGCATTTTTGCCCGGATAGGCACCGGAATGCTTGGCCTTGGCTTGCCATAGCAGGGCATTGCTGGGTTGGGCTCCCTTGGCCTTCCGGGGGCCTTGGACGCTGTCTTGGGAAGACCATGGGCACAAGGCCATGGCATATAGTGAGGAATGGACCACGGTTGGCAAGGCTAGGCATATAGAGAGGAATGGACCACGGTTGCCAAGGTTGCGCAAGTTTTGGGCATTTTTTGCCCGGATATGCCCAAGTATGCCCCGATAGGCCCGTTACGCCCCGGTATGAACGCGTATGCCCGGATAGACTCGGTATGCCTTGGGATACATGCGTATGCCCCGATATGCGCACGTGTGCCCCAGTAGGGCTCGGTATGCCCCGGTATGTACGCGTGTGCCCCGATAGGCCCGGTATGCCCCGATATGCACACGTGTGCCCCAATAGGGGTCGGTATGCCCCGGTAGGTACGCGTGTGCCCCGTAATGCACGTTTCGCAGATCTCCCCGCATGTCCCGCCCCTATATGTAATACTTACTTACTTACTTACTTTCTTTCTTGCTTGCTTGCTTGCTTGCAATGGTTGGGAGTGCCCGGCATGCCCCGCTGCAGAGACCAAGGGCGCAATGACTTGGCACCGCGGATGCCGGGACTCCGGCACTTCCCGTGGCACTGATGGTTGGTTCCAAAGACAAAAGGCCGTGCAAGGCCACCGCACCGCGGATGATTTTGCTCGTGCTGGCGCCGTTGTGTGGCCAAAGAACATGCGCGAATGCTCGTGTCGGAAGGGTTGGTGTCCTGGCCCCGCGGGTGTCACGAATGCTCGGTTGCGAAGACCATGGGACCAGAGCCATGGCACGTCGGATGATGGCTCCAGCTGGCGCCCCGGCACTTTCTGTGGCATTGATGCTCGGTTTCAAAGACAAACGTGCGCAGTGCCAGGGGACCGCGGATGACTGCTCGTGCTGGCCCCGTTGGGCGGCATTGATGGTCGGTTGCAAAGAAAATGCGCGATTGCTCGTGTCGGGGCCCGGCAAGCCAAGGCCAAGCGAGCCATGGCACGTCGGATGATGGCTCCAGCTGGCGCCCCGGCACTTTCTGTGGCATTGATGCTCGGTTTCAAAGACAAACGTGCGCAGGGCCAGGGGACCGCGGATGACTGCTCGTGCTGGCCCCGTTGGGCGGCATTGATGGTCGGTTGCAAAGAAAATGCGCGATTGCTCGTGTCGGGGCCTGGCAAGCCAAGGCCAAGCGAGCCATGGCAACGCGGATGATGGCTCGCTAGTGCTGGCGCCGTGCACAGTGGCCTCGCACACTCGCCCTGCACGCTTCCCTTGCACGCAGCCTTGCACACTAGCCTCGCATGCGAGCCTTGCACCCTAGCCATGCAAACTAGCCTTGCACGGTAGCCATGCACACAAGCCGTGCACATTAGCCATGCGCACAAGCCCCGCACACTAGCCTTGCGCACAACCCTTGCACACAAGCCATGCACTCGAGCAATGCACACAAGCCTTGCACTCAAGCAATGCACACAAGCCCTGGACACTAGCCTTGCACACGGGCCTGGCACACAAGCCTTGGGCACTAGCCTTGCGCACTAGCGTTCCACATGAGCCTTGCACACTAGCCTTGGACACTAGCCTTGCACACAGGCCTTGCACACTAGGCATGCTTGGGCGAGCTGATCCCGCATCAAGTCGACGGGTCTAGGCATTCTTGGGCGCAGATCCCGCATCGTCTCGTCGCGTCTGGGCGCAAACACGTCGCGTCTCGTTGCGTCTTCAGAAGTCGTCGCTAACAGCACCTTTGGTTGCCACTGGTGGTTAGGCTGGTTGGTTGCGCAAACCCTATAGGAGGGTGGCATGCTGGTGGGCGTTTTTGCCCGGATAGGCACTAGAATGTGCAGATTTTGGGCGTTTTTGCCTGGATAGGCTAAGGAATGGGCATGCTTTGGGCGTTTTTGCCCGGATAGGCACCGGAATGCTTGGCCTTGGCTTGTCCTAGCAAGGCATTGCTGGGTTGGGCTCCCTTGGCCTTTTGGGCGCCTTGGACGATGTCTTGCGAAGACCATGGGCACAAGGCCATGGCATATGGTGAGGAAAGGACCACGGTTGCCAAGGTTAGGCACCGGAATGCTTGGCCTTGGCATGCCAAAGCAGGGCATTGCTGGGTTGGGCTCCCTTGGCCTTCCGGGCGCCTTGGACACTGTCTTGGGAAGACCATGGGCACAAGGCCATGGCATATGGTGGGGAATGGACCACGGTTGCCAAGGCTAGGCATATAGAGAGGAATTGCATTTTTGCCCGGATAGGCACCGGAATGCTTGGCCTTGGCTTGCCATAGCAGGGCATTGCTGGGTTGGGCTCCCTTGGCCTTCCGGGGGCCTTGGACGCTGTCTTGGGAAGACCATGGGCACAAGGCCATGGCATATAGTGAGGAATGGACCACGGTTGGCAAGGCTAGGCATATAGAGAGGAATGGACCACGGTTGCCAAGGTTGCGCAAGTTTTGGGCATTTTTTGCCCGGATATGCCCAAGTATGCCCCGATAGGCCCGTTACGCCCCGGTATGAACGCGTATGCCCGGATAGACTCGGTATGCCTTGGGATACATGCGTATGCCCCGATATGCGCACGTGTGCCCCAGTAGGGCTCGGTATGCCCCGGTATGTACGCGTGTGCCCCGATAGGCCCGGTATGCCCCGATATGCACACGTGTGCCCCAATAGGGGTCGGTATGCCCCGGTAGGTACGCGTGTGCCCCGTAATGCACGTTTCGCAGATCTCCCCGCATGTCCCGCCCCTATATGTAATACTTACTTACTTACTTACTTTCTTTCTTGCTTGCTTGCTTGCTTGCAATGGTTGGGAGTGCCCGGCATGCCCCGCTGCAGAGACCAAGGGCGCAATGACTTGGCACCGCGGATGCCGGGACTCCGGCACTTCCCGTGGCACTGATGGTTGGTTCCAAAGACAAAAGGCCGTGCAAGGCCACCGCACCGCGGATGATTTTGCTCGTGCTGGCGCCGTTGTGTGGCCAAAGAACATGCGCGAATGCTCGTGTCGGAAGGGTTGGTGTCCTGGCCCCGCGGGTGTCACGAATGCTCGGTTGCGAAGACCATGGGACCAGAGCCATGGCACGTCGGATGATGGCTCCAGCTGGCGCCCCGGCACTTTCTGTGGCATTGATGCTCGGTTTCAAAGACAAACGTGCGCAGGGCCAGGGGACCGCGGATGACTGCTCGTGCTGGCCCCGTTGGGCAGCATTGATGGTCGGTTGCAAAGAAAATGCGCGATTGCTCGTGTCGGGGCCCGGCAAGCCAAGGCCAAGCGAGCCATGGCACGTCGGATGATGGCTCCAGCTGGCGCCCCGGCACTTTCTGTGGCATTGATGCTCGGTTTCAAAGACAAACGTGCGCAGGGCCAGGGGACCGCGGATGACTGCTCGTGCTGGCCCCGTTGGGCGGCATTGATGGTCGGTTGCAAAGAAAATGCGCGATTGCTCGTGTCGGGGCCTGGCAAGCCAAGGCCAAGCGAGCCATGGCAACGCGGATGATGGCTCGCTAGTGCTGGCGCCGTGCACAGTGGCCTCGCACACTCGCCCTGCACGCTTCCCTTGCACGCAGCCTTGCACACTAGCCTCGCATGCGAGCCTTGCACCCTAGCCATGCAAACTAGCCTTGCACGGTAGCCATGCACACAAGCCGTGCACATTAGCCATGCGCACAAGCCCCGCACACTAGCCTTGCGCACAACCCTTGCACACAAGCCATGCACTCGAGCAATGCACACAAGCCTTGCACTCAAGCAATGCACACAAGCCCTGGACACTAGCCTTGCACACGGGCCTGGCACACAAGCCTTGGGCACTAGCCTTGCGCACTAGCGTTCCACATGAGCCTTGCACACTAGCCTTGGACACTAGCCTTGCACACAGGCCTTGCACACTAGGCATGCTTGGGCGAGCTGATCCCGCATCAAGTCGACGGGTCTAGGCATTCTTGGGCGCAGATCCCGCATCGTCTCGTCGCGTCTGGGCGCAAACACGTCGCGTCTCGTTGCGTCTTCAGAAGTCGTCGCTAACAGCACCTTTGGTTGCCACTGGTGGTTAGGCTGGTTGGTTGCGCAAACCCTATAGGAGGGTGGCATGCTGGTGGGCGTTTTTGCCCGGATAGGCACTAGAATGTGCAGATTTTGGGCGTTTTTGCCTGGATAGGCTAAGGAATGGGCATGCTTTGGGCGTTTTTGCCCGGATAGGCACCGGAATGCTTGGCCTTGGCTTGTCCTAGCAAGGCATTGCTGGGTTGGGCTCCCTTGGCCTTTTGGGCGCCTTGGACGATGTCTTGCGAAGACCATGGGCACAAGGCCATGGCATATGGTGAGGAAAGGACCACGGTTGCCAAGGTTAGGCACCGGAATGCTTGGCCTTGGCTTGCCAAAGCAGGGCATTGCTGGGTTGGGCTCCCTTGGCCTTCCGGGCGCCTTGGACACTGTCTTGGGAAGACCATGGGCACAAGGCCATGGCATATGGTGGGGAATGGACCACGGTTGCCAAGGCTAGGCATATAGAGAGGAATTGCATTTTTGCCCGGATAGGCACCGGAATGCTTGGCCTTGGCTTGCCATAGCAGGGCATTGCTGGGTTGGGCTCCCTTGGCCTTCCGGGGGCCTTGGACGCTGTCTTGGGAAGACCATGGGCACAAGGCCATGGCATATAGTGAGGAATGGACCACGGTTGGCAAGGCTAGGCATATAGAGAGGAATGGACCACGGTTGCCAAGGTTGCGCAAGTTTTGGGCATTTTTTGCCCGGATATGCCCAAGTATGCCCCGATAGGCCCGTTACGCCCCGGTATGAACGCGTATGCCCGGATAGACTCGGTATGCCTTGGGATACATGCGTATGCCCCGATAGGCTTGGTACGCCCCGATATGCGCACGTGTGCCCCAGTAGGGCTCGGTATGCCCCGGTATGTACGCGTGTGCCCCGATAGGCCCGGTATGCCCCGATATGCACACGTGTGCCCCAATAGGGGTCGGTATGCCCCGGTAGGTACGCGTGTGCCCCGTAATGCACGTTTCGCAGATCTCCCCGCATGTCCCGCCCCTATATGTAATACTTACTTACTTACTTACTTTCTTTCTTGCTTGCTTGCTTGCTTGCAATGGTTGGGAGTGCCCGGCATGCCCCGCTGCAGAGACCAAGGGCGCAATGACTTGGCACCGCGGATGCCGGGACTCCGGCACTTCCCGTGGCACTGATGGTTGGTTCCAAAGACAAAAGGCCGTGCAAGGCCACCACACCGCGGATGATTTTGCTCGTGCTGGCGCCGTTGTGTGGCCAAAGAACATGCGCGAATGCTCGTGTCGGAAGGGTTGGTGTCCTGGCCCCGCGGGTGTCACGAATGCTCGGTTGCGAAGACCATGGGACCAGAGCCATGGCACGTCGGATGATGGCTCCAGCTGGCGCCCCGGCACTTTCTGTGGCATTGATGCTCGGTTTCAAAGACAAACGTGCGCAGGGCCAGGGGACCGCGGATGACTGCTCGTGCTGGCCCCGTTGGGCGGCATTGATGGTCGGTTGCAAAGAAAATGCGCGATTGCTCGTGTCGGGGCCTGGCAAGCCAAGGCCAAGCGAGCCATGGCAACGCGGATGATGGCTCCAGCTGGCGCCCCGGCACTTTCTGTGGCATTGATGCTCGGTTTC
>NW_027518757.1:27500-32500 GCF_043159265.1 Tasmannia lanceolata | reverse complement strand
TCGCATTTTTGCCCGGATAGGCACCGGAATGCTTGGCCTTGGCTTGCCATAGCAGGGCATTGCTGGGTTGGGCTCCCTTGGCCTTCCGGGGGCCTTGGACGCTGTCTTGGGAAGACCATGGGCACAAGGCCATGGCATATAGTGAGGAATGGACCACGGTTGGCAAGGCTAGGCATATAGAGAGGAATGGACCACGGTTGCCAAGGTTGCGCAAGTTTTGGGCATTTTTTGCCCGGATATGCCCAAGTATGCCCCGATAGGCCCGTTACGCCCCGGTATGAACGCGTATGCCCGGATAGACTCGGTATGCCTTGGGATACATGCGTATGCCCCGATAGGCTTGGTACGCCCCGATATGCGCACGTGTGCCCCAGTAGGGCTCGGTATGCCCCGGTATGTACGCGTGTGCCCCGATAGGCCCGGTATGCCCCGATATGCACACGTGTGCCCCAATAGGGGTCGGTATGCCCCGGTAGGTACGCGTGTGCCCCGTAATGCACGTTTCGCAGATCTCCCCGCATGTCCCGCCCCTATATGTAATACTTACTTACTTACTTACTTTCTTTCTTGCTTGCTTGCTTGCTTGCTTGCAATGGTTGGGAGTGCCCGGCATGCCCCGCTGCAGAGACCAAGGGCGCAATGACTTGGCACCGCGGATGCCGGGACTCCGGCACTTCCCGTGGCACTGATGGTTGGTTCCAAAGACAAAAGGCCGTGCAAGGCCACCGCACCGCGGATGATTTTGCTCGTGCTGGCGCCGTTGTGTGGCCAAAGAACATGCGCGAATGCTCGTGTCGGAAGGGTTGGTGTCCTGGCCCCGCGGGTGTCACGAATGCTCGGTTGCGAAGACCATGGGACCAGAGCCATGGCACGTCGGATGATGGCTCCAGCTGGCGCCCCGGCACTTTCTGTGGCATTGATGCTCGGTTTCAAAGACAAACGTGCGCAGTGCCAGGGGACCGCGGATGACTGCTCGTGCTGGCCCCGTTGGGCGGCATTGATGGTCGGTTGCAAAGAAAATGCGCGATTGCTCGTGTCGGGGCCCGGCAAGCCAAGGCCAAGCGAGCCATGGCACGTCGGATGATGGCTCCAGCTGGCGCCCCGGCACTTTCTGTGGCATTGATGCTCGGTTTCAAAGACAAACGTGCGCAGGGCCAGGGGACCGCGGATGACTGCTCGTGCTGGCCCCGTTGGGCGGCATTGATGGTCGGTTGCAAAGAAAATGCGCGATTGCTCGTGTCGGGGCCTGGCAAGCCAAGGCCAAGCGAGCCATGGCAACGCGGATGATGGCTCGCTAGTGCTGGCGCCGTGCACAGTGGCCTCGCACACTCGCCCTGCACGCTTCCCTTGCACGCAGCCTTGCACACTAGCCTCGCATGCGAGCCTTGCACCCTAGCCATGCAAACTAGCCTTGCACGGTAGCCATGCACACAAGCCGTGCACATTAGCCATGCGCACAAGCCCCGCACACTAGCCTTGCGCACAACCCTTGCACACAAGCCATGCACTCGAGCAATGCACACAAGCCTTGCACTCAAGCAATGCACACAAGCCCTGGACACTAGCCTTGCACACGGGCCTGGCACACAAGCCTTGGGCACTAGCCTTGCGCACTAGCGTTCCACATGAGCCTTGCACACTAGCCTTGGACACTAGCCTTGCACACAGGCCTTGCACACTAGGCATGCTTGGGCGAGCTGATCCCGCATCAAGTCGACGGGTCTAGGCATTCTTGGGCGCAGATCCCGCATCGTCTCGTCGCGTCTGGGCGCAAACACGTCGCGTCTCGTTGCGTCTTCAGAAGTCGTCGCTAACAGCACCTTTGGTTGCCACTGGTGGTTAGGCTGGTTGGTTGCGCAAACCCTATAGGAGGGTGGCATGCTGGTGGGCGTTTTTGCCCGGATAGGCACTAGAATGTGCAGATTTTGGGCGTTTTTGCCTGGATAGGCTAAGGAATGGGCATGCTTTGGGCGTTTTTGCCCGGATAGGCACCGGAATGCTTGGCCTTGGCTTGTCCTAGCAAGGCATTGCTGGGTTGGGCTCCCTTGGCCTTTTGGGCGCCTTGGACGATGTCTTGCGAAGACCATGGGCACAAGGCCATGGCATATGGTGAGGAAAGGACCACGGTTGCCAAGGTTAGGCACCGGAATGCTTGGCCTTGGCTTGCCAAAGCAGGGCATTGCTGGGTTGGGCTCCCTTGGCCTTCCGGGCGCCTTGGACACTGTCTTGGGAAGACCATGGGCACAAGGCCATGGCATATGGTGGGGAATGGACCACGGTTGCCAAGGCTAGGCATATAGAGAGGAATTGCATTTTTGCCCGGATAGGCACCGGAATGCTTGGCCTTGGCTTGCCATAGCAGGGCATTGCTGGGTTGGGCTCCCTTGGCCTTCCGGGGGCCTTGGACGCTGTCTTGGGAAGACCATGGGCACAAGGCCATGGCATATAGTGAGGAATGGACCACGGTTGGCAAGGCTAGGCATATAGAGAGGAATGGACCACGGTTGCCAAGGTTGCGCAAGTTTTGGGCATTTTTTGCCCGGATATGCCCAAGTATGCCCCGATAGGCCCGTTACGCCCCGGTATGAACGCGTATGCCCGGATAGACTCGGTATGCCTTGGGATACATGCGTATGCCCCGATAGGCTTGGTACGCCCCGATATGCGCACGTGTGCCCCAGTAGGGCTCGGTATGCCCCGGTATGTACGCGTGTGCCCCGATAGGCCCGGTATGCCCCGATATGCACACGTGTGCCCCAATAGGGGTCGGTATGCCCCGGTAGGTACGCGTGTGCCCCGTAATGCACGTTTCGCAGATCTCCCCGCATGTCCCGCCCCTATATGTAATACTTACTTACTTACTTACTTTCTTTCTTGCTTGCTTGCTTGCTTGCAATGGTTGGGAGTGCCCGGCATGCCCCGCTGCAGAGACCAAGGGCGCAATGACTTGGCACCGCGGATGCCGGGACTCCGGCACTTCCCGTGGCACTGATGGTTGGTTCCAAAGACAAAAGGCCGTGCAAGGCCACCGCACCGCGGATGATTTTGCTCGTGCTGGCGCCGTTGTGTGGCCAAAGAACATGCGCGAATGCTCGTGTCGGAAGGGTTGGTGTCCTGGCCCCGCGGGTGTCACGAATGCTCGGTTGCGAAGACCATGGGACCAGAGCCATGGCACGTCGGATGATGGCTCCAGCTGGCGCCCCGGCACTTTCTGTGGCATTGATGCTCGGTTTCAAAGACAAACGTGCGCAGGGCCAGGGGACCGCGGATGACTGCTCGTGCTGGCCCCGTTGGGCGGCATTGATGGTCGGTTGCAAAGAAAATGCGCGATTGCTCGTGTCGGGGCCTGGCAAGCCAAGGCCAAGCGAGCCATGGCAACGCGGATGATGGCTCCAGCTGGCGCCCCGGCACTTTCTGTGGCATTGATGCTCGGTTTCGAAGACAAACGTGCGCAGGGCCAGGGGACCGCGGAGGACTGCTCGTGCTGGCCCCGTTGGGCGGCATTGATGGTGTGTTGCAGAGAGCATGTGCGATTGCAAGTGTCGGCCGGGTTTGGGTTCCCTTGGGCTTTCGGGTGCCTTGGACGCTGTCTTGCGAAGACCATGGGCACAAGGCCCCGTCCTGGCCCCTTGTTCGATTCGCTCTCGTCTTGCGCTTGCTTCCAAGGTCCTCCATGACCTTCCCCATGGCCTTGCTAGATCCCCCCCATGACGCATGACCTCTGTCCGTTGATTGGTTTTGAGTGCACACCATGCCCGGCTTGGCACCGTGTTGTCGCGTGAGTGGCATTTGGATCGTGCATGCTGGTGGGCTACCTGCCAATGCGCACAAGCCTTGCACACTAGCCTTGCGCACGAGCCTTGCACAAAAGCCTTGGACACAAGCCTTGCGCACAAGCCATGCGCACAAGCCTTGGACGCTAGCCTTGCACACAAGCCATGCATACAAGCCTTGCTCACAAGCCTTGGGCACTGGCCCATCGCAGTAGCCTTGCACACAAGCCTTGCGCACTAGCTTTGGGCACGAGCCTTGCGCACTTGCCTTGGGCACTAGCCTTGCACACAACCCTTGGGAACTAGCCTTGCGCACCAGCCTTGCCCACAAGCCTTGCACACCAGCCTTGCACACTAGCCTTGCATACAAGCCTTGCACACTAGCCTTGCACACAGGCCATGCTCACTAGCCTTGGGCACTAGCCTTGCACACAGACCTTGGGCGCTAGCCTTGCGCACTAGCCTTGCCCACGAGCCTTGCACACTAGCCTTGCACGCAGGCCTTGCACGCTAGGCATGCTTGGGCCAGCAGCTCCCGCATCAAGTCGGCGGGTGTAGGCACGGTTGGGCGCAGATCCCGCATCGCCTCGTCGCGTCTGGGCGCAAACCCGTCGCGTCTCGTTGCGTCTTCAGAAGTCGTCGCTAACAGCACCTTTGGTTGCCACTGGTGGTTAGGCGGGTTGGTTGCGCAAACCCTATAGGAGGGTGGCATGCTGCGGGGCGCTGGAATGCGCAGGCTTAGGGCGTTTTTGCCCGGATAGGCACTGGAATGTGCTGGTTTTGGGCGTTTTTGCCTGGATAGGCTAAGGAATGGGCATGCTTTGGGCGTTTTCCCCGGATAGGCACTGGAATGGGCTGGTTTTGGGCGTTTTTGCCTGGATAGGCTAACGAATGGGGCATGCTTTGGGCGTTTTTGCCCGGGTAGGCACTGGAATGCCTGGCCTTGGCTGGGCATTGCTGGGTTGGGCTCCCTTGGCCTTTCAGGCGCCTTGGATGCTGTCTTGTGAAGACCATGGGCACAAGGCCATGGCATATAGTGGGGAATGGACCATGGTTGCCAAGGTTAGGCAATATAGAGGGCGGTGGGCGAGTAGGCCATGGCGTCACTTGTTTGCCCGTGTTTGCTCCCTTTGTGCGTTGTTTGGTTTTGGGAGCACACCTACCTTGCTAGGCTCGGCGGCTTACCCCTGCCCTTGTGGGTACTGGGTTGCACGTCTGTTTGCAACC
>NW_027518757.1:12500-17500 GCF_043159265.1 Tasmannia lanceolata | reverse complement strand
CTTGCACACGGGCCTGGCACACAAGCCTTGGGCACTAGCCTTGCGCACTAGCGTTCCACATGAGCCTTGCACACTAGCCTTGGACACTAGCCTTGCACACAGGCCTTGCACACTAGGCATGCTTGGGCGAGCTGATCCCGCATCAAGTCGACGGGTCTAGGCATTCTTGGGCGCAGATCCCGCATCGTCTCGTCGCGTCTGGGCGCAAACACGTCGCGTCTCGTTGCGTCTTCAGAAGTCGTCGCTAACAGCACCTTTGGTTGCCACTGGTGGTTAGGCTGGTTGGTTGCGCAAACCCTATAGGAGGGTGGCATGCTGGTGGGCGTTTTTGCCCGGATAGGCACTAGAATGTGCAGATTTTGGGCGTTTTTGCCTGGATAGGCTAAGGAATGGGCATGCTTTGGGCGTTTTTGCCCGGATAGGCACCGGAATGCTTGGCCTTGGCTTGTCCTAGCAAGGCATTGCTGGGTTGGGCTCCCTTGGCCTTTTGGGCGCCTTGGACGATGTCTTGCGAAGACCATGGGCACAAGGCCATGGCATATGGTGAGGAAAGGACCACGGTTGCCAAGGTTAGGCACCGGAATGCTTGGCCTTGGCTTGCCAAAGCAGGGCATTGCTGGGTTGGGCTCCCTTGGCCTTCCGGGCGCCTTGGACACTGTCTTGGGAAGACCATGGGCACAAGGCCATGGCATATGGTGGGGAATGGACCACGGTTGCCAAGGCTAGGCATATAGAGAGGAATTGCATTTTTGCCCGGATAGGCACCGGAATGCTTGGCCTTGGCTTGCCATAGCAGGGCATTGCTGGGTTGGGCTCCCTTGGCCTTCCGGGGGCCTTGGACGCTGTCTTGGGAAGACCATGGGCACAAGGCCATGGCATATAGTGAGGAATGGACCACGGTTGGCAAGGCTAGGCATATAGAGAGGAATGGACCACGGTTGCCAAGGTTGCGCAAGTTTTGGGCATTTTTTGCCCGGATATGCCCAAGTATGCCCCGATAGGCCCGTTACGCCCCGGTATGAACGCGTATGCCCGGATAGACTCGGTATGCCTTGGGATACATGCGTATGCCCCGATAGGCTTGGTACGCCCCGATATGCGCACGTGTGCCCCAGTAGGGCTCGGTATGCCCCGGTATGTACGCGTGTGCCCCGATAGGCCCGGTATGCCCCGATATGCACACGTGTGCCCCAATAGGGGTCGGTATGCCCCGGTAGGTACGCGTGTGCCCCGTAATGCACGTTTCGCAGATCTCCCCGCATGTCCCGCCCCTATATGTAATACTTACTTACTTACTTACTTTCTTTCTTGCTTGCTTGCTTGCTTGCAATGGTTGGGAGTGCCCGGCATGCCCCGCTGCAGAGACCAAGGGCGCAATGACTTGGCACCGCGGATGCCGGGACTCCGGCACTTCCCGTGGCACTGATGGTTGGTTCCAAAGACAAAAGGCCGTGCAAGGCCACCGCACCGCGGATGATTTTGCTCGTGCTGGCGCCGTTGTGTGGCCAAAGAACATGCGCGAATGCTCGTGTCGGAAGGGTTGGTGTCCTGGCCCCGCGGGTGTCACGAATGCTCGGTTGCGAAGACCATGGGACCAGAGCCATGGCACGTCGGATGATGGCTCCAGCTGGCGCCCCGGCACTTTCTGTGGCATTGATGCTCGGTTTCAAAGACAAACGTGCGCAGGGCCAGGGGACCGCGGATGACTGCTCGTGCTGGCCCCGTTGGGCAGCATTGATGGTCGGTTGCAAAGAAAATGCGCGATTGCTCGTGTCGGGGCCCGGCAAGCCAAGGCCAAGCGAGCCATGGCACGTCGGATGATGGCTCCAGCTGGCGCCCCGGCACTTTCTGTGGCATTGATGCTCGGTTTCAAAGACAAACGTGCGCAGGGCCAGGGGACCGCGGATGACTGCTCGTGCTGGCCCCGTTGGGCGGCATTGATGGTCGGTTGCAAAGAAAATGCGCGATTGCTCGTGTCGGGGCCTGGCAAGCCAAGGCCAAGCGAGCCATGGCAACGCGGATGATGGCTCGCTAGTGCTGGCGCCGTGCACAGTGGCCTCGCACACTCGCCCTGCACGCTTCCCTTGCACGCAGCCTTGCACACTAGCCTCGCATGCGAGCCTTGCACCCTAGCCATGCAAACTAGCCTTGCACGGTAGCCATGCACACAAGCCGTGCACATTAGCCATGCGCACAAGCCCCGCACACTAGCCTTGCGCACAACCCTTGCACACAAGCCATGCACTCGAGCAATGCACACAAGCCTTGCACTCAAGCAATGCACACAAGCCCTGGACACTAGCCTTGCACACGGGCCTGGCACACAAGCCTTGGGCACTAGCCTTGCGCACTAGCGTTCCACATGAGCCTTGCACACTAGCCTTGGACACTAGCCTTGCACACAGGCCTTGCACACTAGGCATGCTTGGGCGAGCTGATCCCGCATCAAGTCGACGGGTCTAGGCATTCTTGGGCGCAGATCCCGCATCGTCTCGTCGCGTCTGGGCGCAAACACGTCGCGTCTCGTTGCGTCTTCAGAAGTCGTCGCTAACAGCACCTTTGGTTGCCACTGGTGGTTAGGCTGGTTGGTTGCGCAAACCCTATAGGAGGGTGGCATGCTGGTGGGCGTTTTTGCCCGGATAGGCACTAGAATGTGCAGATTTTGGGCGTTTTTGCCTGGATAGGCTAAGGAATGGGCATGCTTTGGGCGTTTTTGCCCGGATAGGCACCGGAATGCTTGGCCTTGGCTTGTCCTAGCAAGGCATTGCTGGGTTGGGCTCCCTTGGCCTTTTGGGCGCCTTGGACGATGTCTTGCGAAGACCATGGGCACAAGGCCATGGCATATGGTGAGGAAAGGACCACGGTTGCCAAGGTTAGGCACCGGAATGCTTGGCCTTGGCTTGCCAAAGCAGGGCATTGCTGGGTTGGGCTCCCTTGGCCTTCCGGGCGCCTTGGACACTGTCTTGGGAAGACCATGGGCACAAGGCCATGGCATATGGTGGGGAATGGACCACGGTTGCCAAGGCTAGGCATATAGAGAGGAATTGCATTTTTGCCCGGATAGGCACCGGAATGCTTGGCCTTGGCTTGCCATAGCAGGGCATTGCTGGGTTGGGCTCCCTTGGCCTTCCGGGGGCCTTGGACGCTGTCTTGGGAAGACCATGGGCACAAGGCCATGGCATATAGTGAGGAATGGACCACGGTTGGCAAGGCTAGGCATATAGAGAGGAATGGACCACGGTTGCCAAGGTTGCGCAAGTTTTGGGCATTTTTTGCCCGGATATGCCCAAGTATGCCCCGATAGGCCCGTTACGCCCCGGTATGAACGCGTATGCCCGGATAGACTCGGTATGCCTTGGGATACATGCGTATGCCCCGATAGGCTTGGTACGCCCCGATATGCGCACGTGTGCCCCAGTAGGGCTCGGTATGCCCCGGTATGTACGCGTGTGCCCCGATAGGCCCGGTATGCCCCGATATGCACACGTGTGCCCCAATAGGGGTCGGTATGCCCCGGTAGGTACGCGTGTGCCCCGTAATGCACGTTTCGCAGATCTCCCCGCATGTCCCGCCCCTATATGTAATACTTACTTACTTACTTACTTTCTTTCTTGCTTGCTTGCTTGCTTGCAATGGTTGGGAGTGCCCGGCATGCCCCGCTGCAGAGACCAAGGGCGCAATGACTTGGCACCGCGGATGCCGGGACTCCGGCACTTCCCGTGGCACTGATGGTTGGTTCCAAAGACAAAAGGCCGTGCAAGGCCACCACACCGCGGATGATTTTGCTCGTGCTGGCGCCGTTGTGTGGCCAAAGAACATGCGCGAATGCTCGTGTCGGAAGGGTTGGTGTCCTGGCCCCGCGGGTGTCACGAATGCTCGGTTGCGAAGACCATGGGACCAGAGCCATGGCACGTCGGATGATGGCTCCAGCTGGCGCCCCGGCACTTTCTGTGGCATTGATGCTCGGTTTCAAAGACAAACGTGCGCAGGGCCAGGGGACCGCGGATGACTGCTCGTGCTGGCCCCGTTGGGCGGCATTGATGGTCGGTTGCAAAGAAAATGCGCGATTGCTCGTGTCGGGGCCTGGCAAGCCAAGGCCAAGCGAGCCATGGCAACGCGGATGATGGCTCCAGCTGGCGCCCCGGCACTTTCTGTGGCATTGATGCTCGGTTTCGAAGACAAACGTGCGCAGGGCCAGGGGACCGCGGAGGACTGCTCGTGCTGGCCCCGTTGGGCGGCATTGATGGTGTGTTGCAGAGAGCATGTGCGATTGCAAGTGTCGGCCGGGTTTGGGTTCCCTTGGGCTTTCGGGTGCCTTGGACGCTGTCTTGCGAAGACCATGGGCACAAGGCCCCGTCCTGGCCCCTTGTTCGATTCGCTCTCGTCTTGCGCTTGCTTCCAAGGTCCTCCATGACCTTCCCCATGGCCTTGCTAGATCCCCCCCATGACGCATGACCTCTGTCCGTTGATTGGTTTTGAGTGCACACCATGCCCGGCTTGGCACCGTGTTGTCGCGTGAGTGGCATTTGGATCGTGCATGCTGGTGGGCTACCTGCCAATGCGCACAAGCCTTGCACACTAGCCTTGCGCACGAGCCTTGCACAAAAGCCTTGGACACAAGCCTTGCGCACAAGCCATGCGCACAAGCCTTGGACGCTAGCCTTGCACACAAGCCATGCATACAAGCCTTGCTCACAAGCCTTGGGCACTGGCCCATCGCAGTAGCCTTGCACACAAGCCTTGCGCACTAGCTTTGGGCACGAGCCTTGCGCACTTGCCTTGGGCACTAGCCTTGCACACAACCCTTGGGAACTAGCCTTGCGCACCAGCCTTGCCCACAAGCCTTGCACACCAGCCTTGCACACTAGCCTTGCATACAAGCCTTGCACACTAGCCTTGCACACAGGCCATGCTCACTAGCCTTGGGCACTAGCCTTGCACACAGACCTTGGGCACTAGCCTTGCGCACTAGCCTTGCCCACGAGCCTTGCACACTAGCC
>NW_027518757.1:0-2500 GCF_043159265.1 Tasmannia lanceolata | reverse complement strand
ACGAATGCTCGGTTGCGAAGACCATGGGACCAGAGCCATGGCACGTCGGATGATGGCTCCAGCTGGCGCCCCGGCACTTTCTGTGGCATTGATGCTCGGTTTCAAAGACAAACGTGCGCAGTGCCAGGGGACCGCGGATGACTGCTCGTGCTGGCCCCGTTGGGCGGCATTGATGGTCGGTTGCAAAGAAAATGCGCGATTGCTCGTGTCGGGGCCCGGCAAGCCAAGGCCAAGCGAGCCATGGCACGTCGGATGATGGCTCCAGCTGGCGCCCCGGCACTTTCTGTGGCATTGATGCTCGGTTTCAAAGACAAACGTGCGCAGGGCCAGGGGACCGCGGATGACTGCTCGTGCTGGCCCCGTTGGGCGGCATTGATGGTCGGTTGCAAAGAAAATGCGCGATTGCTCGTGTCGGGGCCTGGCAAGCCAAGGCCAAGCGAGCCATGGCAACGCGGATGATGGCTCGCTAGTGCTGGCGCCGTGCACAGTGGCCTCGCACACTCGCCCTGCACGCTTCCCTTGCACGCAGCCTTGCACACTAGCCTCGCATGCGAGCCTTGCACCCTAGCCATGCAAACTAGCCTTGCACGGTAGCCATGCACACAAGCCGTGCACATTAGCCATGCGCACAAGCCCCGCACACTAGCCTTGCGCACAACCCTTGCACACAAGCCATGCACTCGAGCAATGCACACAAGCCTTGCACTCAAGCAATGCACACAAGCCCTGGACACTAGCCTTGCACACGGGCCTGGCACACAAGCCTTGGGCACTAGCCTTGCGCACTAGCGTTCCACATGAGCCTTGCACACTAGCCTTGGACACTAGCCTTGCACACAGGCCTTGCACACTAGGCATGCTTGGGCGAGCTGATCCCGCATCAAGTCGACGGGTCTAGGCATTCTTGGGCGCAGATCCCGCATCGTCTCGTCGCGTCTGGGCGCAAACACGTCGCGTCTCGTTGCGTCTTCAGAAGTCGTCGCTAACAGCACCTTTGGTTGCCACTGGTGGTTAGGCTGGTTGGTTGCGCAAACCCTATAGGAGGGTGGCATGCTGGTGGGCGTTTTTGCCCGGATAGGCACTAGAATGTGCAGATTTTGGGCGTTTTTGCCTGGATAGGCTAAGGAATGGCATGCTTTGGGCGTTTTTGCCCGGATAGGCACCGGAATGCTTGGCCTTGGCTTGTCCTAGCAAGGCATTGCTGGGTTGGGCTCCCTTGGCCTTTTGGGCGCCTTGGACGATGTCTTGCGAAGACCATGGGCACAAGGCCATGGCATATGGTGAGGAAAGGACCACGGTTGCCAAGGTTAGGCACCGGAATGCTTGGCCTTGGCTTGCCAAAGCAGGGCATTGCTGGGTTGGGCTCCCTTGGCCTTCCGGGCGCCTTGGACACTGTCTTGGGAAGACCATGGGCACAAGGCCATGGCATATGGTGGGGAATGGACCACGGTTGCCAAGGCTAGGCATATAGAGAGGAATTGCATTTTTGCCCGGATAGGCACCGGAATGCTTGGCCTTGGCTTGCCATAGCAGGGCATTGCTGGGTTGGGCTCCCTTGGCCTTCCGGGGGCCTTGGACGCTGTCTTGGGAAGACCATGGGCACAAGGCCATGGCATATAGTGAGGAATGGACCACGGTTGGCAAGGCTAGGCATATAGAGAGGAATGGACCACGGTTGCCAAGGTTGCGCAAGTTTTGGGCATTTTTTGCCCGGATATGCCCAAGTATGCCCCGATAGGCCCGTTACGCCCCGGTATGAACGCGTATGCCCGGATAGACTCGGTATGCCTTGGGATACATGCGTATGCCCCGATAGGCTTGGTACGCCCCGATATGCGCACGTGTGCCCCAGTAGGGCTCGGTATGCCCCGGTATGTACGCGTGTGCCCCGATAGGCCCCGGTATGCCCCGATATGCACACGTGTGCCCCAATAGGGGTCGGTATGCCCCGGTAGGTACGCGTGTGCCCCGTAATGCACGTTTCGCAGATCTCCCCGCATGTCCCGCCCCTATATGTAATACTTACTTACTTACTTACTTTCTTTCTTGCTTGCTTGCTTGCTTGCAATGGTTGGGAGTGCCCGGCATGCCCCGCTGCAGAGACCAAGGGCGCAATGACTTGGCACCGCGGATGCCGGGACTCCGGCACTTCCCGTGGCACTGATGGTTGGTTCCAAAGACAAAAGGCCGTGCAAGGCCACCACACCGCGGATGATTTTGCTCGTGCTGGCGCCGTTGTGTGGCCAAAGAACATGCGCGAATGCTCGTGTCGGAAGGGTTGGTGTCCTGGCCCCGCGGGTGTCACGAATGCTCGGTTGCGAAGACCATGGGACCAGAGCCATGGCACGTCGGATGATGGCTCCAGCTGGCGCCCCGGCACTTTCTGTGGCATTGATGCTCGGTTTCAAAGACAAACGTGCGCAGGGCCAGGGGACCGCGGATGACTGCTCGTGCTGGCCCCGTTGGGCGGCATTGATGGTCGGTTGCAAAGAAAATGCGC